>NC_141546.1:67212500-67427500 GCF_021556685.1 Rattus norvegicus | reverse complement strand
AGGAGCCTACGGGCAAAACTCCTCATTCAAGCCACAGTGAATCCTGAACTAGGCTCCATTATGTTTGCACAGAGCACTTATCCATTTGTCTGCCAACTGAGACTGAGGTTGACTCCCATGTCTAGGTTGTGGTAAATAGTGCTGCAGTAAATGTGGAGGGCGGACGTCTCTTCAGTGTACTAACGTATGTATGTGGCAGTGTGATTGCTGGATCGCGTGGTAATTCCATTTCTATTTCTTGAGGCACCTCCATGTGTTTTTCATAATGCCTCTGCTAATTTACATTCATCCCAGCAGTGTAGGAGGGGCCATTTTCCTCCGCATCCCGCAACAGCCATTCTAAACACCGGGAGTTCACTCATGATTCATTATAGTTTCCATTTGCATTTCCCCAACAGTTATTGTCATTGAACATTTTCTCCCAGGTGCTTGTTGGCAATTAGCATGCATATATGTATGTATATATGCATATATGTATGTATATATGTGTATATATGTGTATATATATAAAGAGCAGTCTATTCAGGTCATTTGCCAGTTTTCAATAGACTTACTTTTTTTTTCTAACTTTCTAGTTGTTAAATTCCTTCTTTATTTCGTGTTAATTCCTTGTCAGATGAATTTACAAAGTATTTTCTCTCCTGCTCTCTGGCCATCTCTTCCCTCTATTGGTTGTTCTCTCTGTTATATAAAAACTGTTCGGTCTGATGTAGTGCCATTTGTCACATTTGCTTTTATTGCCCAAACTCACGCCCAGAAACATTTCCTTTGTGCTTTCCCTGTGCTTTCCCAGTTCCGGATCTTGCATTGGAGTCCTTGCGTTTTAGTTGACGTTTAGGTCAGTGTGACGAGCAGTGAGAACCCAGTTCGTCCTCCACATCCAGTCTTCCCAGCACCATTCATGCTGTGGAGAATGTACCTCCCCGTATATGCTCTGGCCGCCGTCGCTGAAAGGTAGTGGGTATCGGTGTAGATCTTGCTTACTTCTAAGTCTGATGTATGGTCACTGCGTCCATCTTCATGTTGCTACCGTGCCGTTCTGGGGAGCACAGCGGGTCACGGTGTACTTTCGTGGCACTTGAGCTGTACCTGGAGGTACTACAGTTCCCCTAGATTTGTTCCTTTTGCTTAGCTTTTTGCTTTGGCTGTTAGAGTTATTATTATTATTTTTTTTATTTTATCCAACTTCGGTTCATGCAAAGAATGTCACTGGTATTTTGGTAGCTGTCTCACTGACTGTTGATTACATGGATAATTCTGATATTTAAAACCATACTGATTTTTCTTCTTCTTCTTCTTTTTTTTTCTTTTCTTTTTTTCGGAGCTGGGGACCGAACTCAGGGCCTTGCGCTTGCTAGGTAAGCGCTCTGCCACTGAGCTAAATCCCCAACCCCAGTACTGATTCTTCTGACCCATGACCATGGGATGCTCTTTTATGCTGTGCTCGTGTGTGGCCTCCTCTGTTTTACAGTTCTCGTTTTTAAAGGATCATCTGTTTCCTCACTGAGTTTCCCACAAGGTACTTTTGTTGTTGTTGTTGTTTGTTTGAAGTTACTGTGAACAGAATATTTTGTTTCATTTTTTAAAAAAGAACTATTTTTCATTGATATATAAAAATGATAGTGGTTAGATTCATGTTTTGTGTTTATTCATGTTTGTGTGTGTGTGTTAATGTATTTATGTGGGTGCCCGAGAAGGCCAGAGAAGGTGTGGAGTGGCCTGGCTCTGGAATGGTCGTGAGCTGCCTGAGGGCGCTAGGAGCTGAGTCAGGTGTCGGGCAGGGGTAGCCTGTGCTTTTCCTCTGTGAGGTCTCCCTGCCACACCCAGTGCTTACTCTCAAGTGTTTATCCCGTGTCCCTCCTGCAGCCTTTGCCACTCTCTGCCTTGCCTTGCCTTTCCTCCACCCTTCTCTTGTTCTGTCTTTCTTTGAGGCTTTGGGTTTTTCCTCTATAAAACCATGTTGTTTGCAAATAAGGATAATTTGGTGCCTTTATTTTCTATTCAAATTGAGTTTTTTTTAAAGACAGAAACAATGGAAAGCACCTCTTCCTATCCAACCCCCCACCTCACACGAGCGCACGCGCGCGCGCATGTGTGTGTGTGTGTGTGTGTGTGTGTGTGCTCCCGCATGTGAATGCACACGAGCGTAGAAACCTCCGTTAGCCTTGGTTGTTTTCCTCTGTTCCTCTCCACTTCATTTTTGTAGACAAGGACTTCTGCCCCAGGCTGGAATTCACCAAAGCCAATCAGTTTGGTTGGCCAGCAGTTTCCAGGACCCTCCTGCCCCTGGGGTTTATGGGTATGTGCTACCATGTCTAGCTTTTACATGGGTGTTGGGATCTGCATTCACATCTCCCCAGTCAAAAGAAAATGTTGGAGCTGAATAAATGCTAAGCAAATGGTGCTAGGAGACCACAGCAAAGTGAGGGCTCCATAGTGTTCCGTTTGCCAGTTCCTCAGCTCTTTGGGCCGGTGGAGAGTTTGCCTGGAAGATGCTATTCTGGCAGCTAAGAATTATTTGGTGTGTGTTTTTATTTTCTCTTCTCCTGTAAGATAGTCCTTCCTTCTGTCTTAACTTTGTACATCTGACATGCCGAGGTGTCTTCTGTGTCAGAATGTTTCCCCTGGTAGAAGGGACATGGAGGTGAACCTTTCTTTTCTGTTGTAGCCCTAAGAGTGCACAGGCAAGCCAGAATGAACCTCGAGAGTTGCAGCCTCCTCCTCACCCGTCACCTGGCGTATCCAGTCTCTTTGGGGCTCCCTGTTGCAGACAGTGCACAGTTGTGGTGGAGCGGGCTATGTGGTCGGAACTAGAATTGAGACAGGATGCAGAAGCTGGCGTTCTCCAGAGCTGATCAGAGTACCTTTAAATCGACCTTTCAGGGTTCTTTGCTTAAACCTCTTGGTTTGCTCTAGTTCAAAGGCATTTTTATGTAACTTTGAAAGAATAAACTTGAATCTTGGTCCAGAATCAAATTAAAATGTCCCTTAGAGGGCTGTTAAGGCTTAAGATGACGTGGCTGCTTTCCTCAATATTGTCTCATTAACTTTTTTGTTTCCTTGGCAACCTTATTTCTGCTTCTCTGAATGGATGTTGCCCTGGTCATCTGCCCAGAACACAGCTCTCGATGAGGGACCGTGGCAGAGAGCTCAGTGTAGACGTCTGGGAAGGGAAAGTTTACCCTTTATTTCAAAGCACACTGGCTGCATCCGAGAACGGACGCAGTCGTCCCGGGAGTGAGGGTGAGCCTCAGCTGGTGTGTGTAACTGCACAGGTGGTAGCTGGAGACAGCTGCACGGCTTCCCGAACCTGCCGATCCCAGACCCCAGAGCTCAAGGTCAGCGTGGAGTTCTGGACCCCACTTCACATGGAAACCTTGCTAAGCCCCCACCCCCAGACTAGGCTGGATTTTAAATTTTTAGTGGAGATAATAGAGTAACTGGAAGTCTTGATGTTTGCCAACTCAAATCATAGCTCTTCCTTAAGATCTTTTTAACATAAAGCATTTGTCTGGAAAAGGATTGCAGGCTGTGGCCAATAACTGATTTTTTTAGTTGAATCCTGGGGTGTCAGGTTTGCGGTTGGCGTTCACCGTCTGATTTTTCTATATTCTGGGGCCATGACAGCTCAGACCTGCAAGTCTGGCTTCTGCTGGGACACGGGGTTACTGTTTCTGACTGTATTTAAATGTTGGTTGGAATTAAAGCTAAAAAGCAGATGGATTTGAACAGGGAGATTGTCTTGCTTTGAGATCACGTGCGAAGCCAAGAAATTGCTGGAGCAGCCCTAGTGGGGTTTTCAGGAAAATAATATTTCCACTTCTGTCAGCCTGCAGTCTGCCTGGAAATGTGGTATGACCAGCCTTTCCCAAAGATCTTGGTATTTGAGCAGCTGTTTTCAGTACAGGCACAAAATGAAAAGCAAGGGAGTCCTTAGGATTGCTAGCATCTGTCCCCGTCACCAGAGCTCTCGGATAACTCAAGTGGAAAGAGCTGAAGCCATGCAGGTGAAGGTGTGCACGACACAGGGCACGTGTGTGTGGGCTGCTCCTGCTGGTGTGGCTCTGGGCTCTGGGCTCCTAAAGCTTCAGGAAGACTTACCAGTGCCACAGCCTGCACACCAGGAAGTCCCCATAGGAACCCTTGCATCCCGGTCCCTATTTCTATTATTTTGAGTTACTTTTCTTTCTATTCTCCTGAGTCAGTTGGGCACTCTGTCAAGTTCAGCGAACACCTGAAACTTTCTAATTGCTCCAGTTAGCCAGTGTCTTCTGTCACTTTCTCACCATTGACGAGAATGAGCTGTATTTGCTCCTAAGGAATGTTTAATGAGGCGTTCCAATGCTATTATTCCAGATCTACGAGAAAAGGTTCCAGAGAACTTGTGGTTTGTATAACTCGCATAAATAAATCACAGGCCCACGAAGAGCACTCAGTATTGTCGTTCCCTGCCAACTTTCAAGTAGTTGAAGCTCTGGTGTGAGTCCTGTATGTAAAGAAGCTTATTACTCTTGGGCACACCTTTAATCCCAGCACTCAGGAGGCAGAGGCAGGTGGATCTCCATGAGTTCAAGGCCAGCCTCATCTACATGGTGAATTCCAGACCAAATATGGCTACATAGTGTGGCCATGTCTCAGGAAACAAAGAAACAAATAATAAAAAACAAAACCACAGGCAGAACTAGATTATATCAGTGACTTCTAATGTGTTTTTGGCCAATGACCACTGTGCAGTAGCCCAGTATGTTGTTACAAGTTTGATTTGATTAGTATGATTTGAGAGGTACATGCCCAACCCCACCCTTCTGTGTTTTCAAGGTCTCTGTAGCCCGGGCTGTCCTGGAACTGGCTATTAGGCCAGGCTGGGCTCAGTCTCACAGATCTGCCTGCCTCTGCCTCTGATAGCTGGGATTGAACTGTGCGCCCACACCTGGGAGGCACATGTTTCTAGTGTTACCCAACGTTATAGTTCATTAGTCATAGTAACTAAGCTATTCATGAAAATAAATATTTGGAGTCTGGGTTTCAAGTGGGTGCTCATTGTAACGTCAATATTCAGTCTACTTTTAAGTTTTGCTTTGGTTTAGTGTTCAAAAGTTATTTTTAAAAAAATTTTAGATCTATTTATTATCTATTATCTATTTAATATGTGTACAGTATTCTGCCTGCATGTATGCCTGAAGGCCAAAAGAGGGCACCAGATCTCATTACAGATGGTTGTGAGCCACTATGTGGTCGCTGGAACTCAGGACCTCTGGAAGAGCAGTCAGTGCTCTTAACCTCTGAGCCATCTCTCCAGCCCCTCAAAAGTTATTTAAAGATAAATTTTTGCAATAGGTATACATAGTGAGTTCCAGGCCAAACAGGGCTAGATAGTGTGATCTTGTCTCAGAAGGCAACTGAACAACAAACAGCAGAAACTAAAACCACAGGCAGAACTGGGTTGGATACATTGATTGATAAATGACTTCGTGTTTTTGTCCAATAAACATTAGATAGCCCATAGTGAGCTAAGACTACTTAGAATTTTGTTCAGTTTGACTGAGCCAGACACTTGAAAAATGATGTGTAGAAAGTTTTAGCTGTAGTTTGAACCACTAGGCTGGCTTGCTAGGAAGCCACTGGAATCCTCCTGTCCACCATCAGTGCTGGTATTATAGGTGCACATGGCCATACCTGGCTTTTGTGAGTATCTAGGGATCTGAGCTCAGGTCCTTATTCCTGTGCAGTGAGCACCTTACCCACTTTGCCATCGCCCTAACCCACCATCATCTTTCACACCCAATTCAACCACTGACCTCCAAAACTGTAGTTGTCAAGGTCCCTAGAGACCCCCATGCAGTCAACTGTAAAAATTCTCAGTTCTCACTCTCCTGGACCCATCAACCTTAAGATCTTCACTGGGCTTTGTTCTAATCTTGATGGCTGTTTTCCCTTCCTGCTCTCTCCTCAGTTCCTTGATTATGGTAGAGACATAGCCAGAGTTTCCCAACCATCTGAACTGTGGAACACAAGGAATTATTAAGAGTAGTTCCTCAGGTTCTCCAGGGGGAAGTGGCACTGTTCCACATGTGCAGGGAGGGAATTCATTCATCACATACAGACAGTGGTTGTCATAGAGGACTGCGGTAATATTTTTATGTGTCTTCAATTAAGATTACCAGGCTTAGTCCATAGGCATTGGGGATTTGGTCCAATTTCCTGTCTAAAATTTCATGTATATGTTGACAGATCCAAAGTTTACATCTCCAGTTTTGTCGTCTTCCTGAATGCAAGGTAGTTAGTGTTCTAGCCATCGTCAGTCATGTCTTGTCTTAAATATCTAGCTCAGCATATTTATAAGCAAAACTTGCTTCTTATCCTCAAAGCTCTTCCTCTCAGAGTTGTCCCTAGGCCACATGTAGCAATCCCTCCGACTTCTCTCTCCTTACATCATGCGATTCTGTTGTGTGTATCTTTCACCTACATCTTGAATCTGTCCAGTTGTTCCTGCCACTGGGGTCTATCCCACATCCTCCCCTGGAGTTTGACTGTTTGGCTAGCCTCTGACCTGGCCTCCAAGGTTCACTGTGTCTACAAGTTCCTCTAAACACAGTGACCAGTGGCCGTCATGATGCCAGTGTTGAGGCCCTCAGTGGTTTCCCTAGTTAGTGAAGGGCGACAGCTGAAGACACCTCCCTGCTGCTCTCACCTCTGTTGTCTCTTCTCTGCCCAGCCATTTTGCTGTTCCTGCCAGGTATTAAACTGCTCCCCAAAGCACTTCTCTCTGCCTACAAGAGTCATCTTTCTACACTCTGGGCCTTATGTCTCCTCTCAAGTCTGCCAAGTGTGATTAGATGGGACCTCAGCGAGGCCTTCCCCACCAAGCATTAGACAGCTGGAGAACTCTTCAGTTTCCTTCCTCTCTCCATTGCTGTTTCTCTCCACTGTGATGGTGATTTCCTAGTATTTTACATTATTTAATTGGGGTTTTTTTTTTTGCCTCCCATTAATGTATAGGTTCCACATAGACAGAGACTTGGTCTGGTTTTGTCCAAGTGTCTGGAGCAGCCCACCCAGTAAGTAGACGATGAATGCATGTGTGGATGAATGGATGGAATTCCAGTCATTCTAAATGGCCATGTTGTGTGGAAGACTCCTTAAGTGTATCTCACAGCATCTTGAAATGTTCAGTGGGGCTGTTAAAAACTAAGTATCTCAGTGTTATTCCCGAAAGTCTTTAATTCCAAGATTCAAAACTGTCACTGCTGTTGCATGTTGAAGCCAAATTTGTATGTTTTTGGAAGCACAGCCTCAATGTATAATTAAGGCTGGTCTTGAACTTCTATTTCTCCTGTCTCAAATCTCCCTGCCCCCATACCTGTGCCATCACGTCTGGTGCGGCCAGATTTGAATACTTAGTTGCATACTGACACTTCACCTTCACTTTTAAGAACCATGCCTTTCAACTCTGTGTTGTCAAAGGAGCTTATACAGAAGTGCCAGATTCCAAGCCTCAGGTCATCGTCTCTCTGCCTGACTCTTCTGTGTGGGCAGAGCAATGGTACCATCAGGCTGCATTTCTTTTGGCTCAATATGACCAAACCAGGAGGAGGAAGTAATGGGGGATGGAGGAGAAAGGAAAGTGAGGGACATCCTTCCTCTGCTTCTGTCAGCTGCAAAATCCACTGCTGTATCCATGGCTTCTGTGATTCACTGCAGGGGCAGTAGCTCAGGAGTTACTGAGTTCACCCAGTATGTCTCTCACACAGGGGTTGATGTAATGTGGCCTAAATGATGTTTTAAAGTTATTTTTCAGCATCTCATTCTTTTGGCCCAGACCGATTAGACATCACTGAAGTGATTAGACATCACTGAAGTGAAATTGTCAGCCCTGCATTGGTGTCTGTTCCAAAATTGCTCTGGACCATGGACTTGGACATAATTCCATCTTTTATTTCTGTGGCTTCATTACAAAGTCTTTCGACAAATCTTTGGGCCAGCCTATCTTCCTATATAGACAGTTTTTCCTCTCTTTTGATACAATGGCTATGTAGTCCTGGCTGATTTCAAATTCACAATCCTCCTGCTTTTACCTTGAGAGTGATAGGATTTTGGGTGTGATTACCTGTGTGTTTTTTTTTTTTTTGAGTGGGGCAAATAATAGACTGTTCTGTAAAAATTTCTCCCTTTTATATGTTTTTACTACAGTGTTCCCTCCAACCTGACCGGTCGTGTTAGGGCCAGCCTCAGTTTCCCTATGTGGGTTCTGTCCTCACCCTAGATAGAATTACTGGATCATGTGTGCTGGCCTCTTCTGACTTATTTCCTCTGATGAAGCAGGATGCCTCTGTTCTTTAACCCTGGTTTGAATAATTTAGCCTTTGTTTAGTTCCAATATGCATTTTGCTGTCCTTTGCAGAATTGACCTCTGACGTTTGGGTCTTGTTTCCCTGCCTACTCATCAGCTTCTTCCTCATTTTCTCTCTCTCTCCCTCTGGTTTATTTATTCTTGTATTTTATGTCTCTGACTGCTCTGTCTTCATGCATACCAGAAGAGGGCATCAGATCCCATCACAGATGGTTGAAAGTCATCATGTGGTTGCTGGGATCTGAACTCAGGACCTCTGGAAGAGCAGTCAGTGCTCTTAACCACTGAGCCATCTCTCCAGCCTCCTTTATTCTTATCATTCCCAAGGACATTCATCAATGTCCTAAATTTAACCCAAAGTCTGAGTTTTACCAGTTGTGGGCAGACTTGAAGCTAAGGAGGTCTGCCTTCTTGATGCTCTTGGGAAGGCCAACCTCCAAGTTCCTGGTGCTGTGGCCTCATGGGGATATGCTGGTTCTTTCAGTGACTGTGGTCAGATTATTGCTGAAGTCTAATTCCTCTTCCCACTCCTATCTCCGCCTGCTCAGACCTGAGCAGGGCAGTGAAGCAGTCATTTACATCCCATGATAAACCACACTGTGCACTTAGCCACCCCAGTCATCGTGAGTGATTTTTGATAAGAAGAAAAAACTCTTTAAGTCTTTGGTGGTGTCTACCATTAAGTTAGAACCATTGGGTGCAGTCCCTGAGGAAGGCATTACAGTTAGGTTTCAACTTGGTAAGGCTCCTCAGAGAGCATCTGTGTGCCCCACCAGCATGGATCTCCCATGAAACCACTATCACAAAAAGACAGGAAGCAGATTTCAAGGTTCTTAGGCAACCAGATGAGGAAACAGAGACTCGGATTCATCACTGTTATCCCTGAGATCACTTGGTCATAGAACAGAAAGGTCATAGAAAGGTCATAGGCTTTAGGTTTTTGGAGACTTCCAATGTTTTGATGAAGAGAGGATATTTTCATTCCTCTGAAACTTTCAAGTACTATTGTATCAGAGCTGCCTTGGCACTGACCTTGGTGGTCACCTGATTATAAATCTGAATTCTTACCGTGACCTGAGTATGTCCCCATTTAAGTTCATGCACTGAGGATTTAATCCCTGTGCAGTTGTGTGGGGACAGAGCCTAAGGAGAGTGACTAGGCCATTCCATCCTGCTTTCCTGAATGGATCAGTGCCTTTATTATGGGAATGAGATCACCTAGTTCCTTGAGAATAGGTTGTCACGAAAAGCAAGTTTGGCTTACTCTTTCTGTTGGCTACTGTGTGCTCTCCTTCCAACATGGGATGGCACAGAACAGTGCCTCACCAGATACATATAAACCCTTAATACTGAAATTCCAGGACCATATCCTAAGTCACCTGACCGCAGAGCCTCCACTGAGAAGTCCCTAGGGCAAAGTGGACTATGGGCTTGCTGTGGGGTGTTGCCTTGACTGTTAAATGATGTATGTGGTTCCCAGGGAACCAGTACCATTCCGTGGGCAGGTAGGTTTGGGCTGCCTAAGCCGATTATAAGCCTAACTGAGGAAGCACTGTTCCCTTAAGGTTTCTTCTCCAAGTTCCTGTCAGTGGTGGACTGTGACCGGTAAACTGAAAGAAGTCCCCCGTTCCCTAAGTTTTATCAAGCAGCAAGGAAACGAGAGCGCCTCTTTTCCCTGTTCTTTCCTGGTTTGCCTGAGGATCTGAGAAGTGGGTGACTAGCAGGAAAGGGGTTTTTATCAAGGTGCTGCTTGTCTGGGCTCCAGCTCCAGCCTGGCCTTTGACACTGTGTGATGTGTCCCCATAATTTCTCCCTCTGGACTACACTTGTGCCTTTTCTGGGGCCATTCTGTGGTATTCTTTGATTTTATCCTAAGCACTTGTTCCTGGAGGTTGATCACAAAGGCTCTTGCACAGTCGGCCCTGCTGGACAGATTAACTGAAAACCTCTCAGGCCTGAATTATTCTTCCTACAGTCTCCTTGGACTCCAGGAAATGCAAACAGTGCCGGGTGGAGAATGTGGCTTGCTGTTTAGTCCCCCACCCTGTTTGTCCACTTTGGCTCCAGTCAGCCTCTTCAGTTGGAAGAGGCCCCAAACCGTGTAGTCCAGATTCCAGAACTATCTATCAGCTCCCATGAGCTGTGTCTGAATGTGGTTAATTGAACATTTATCCCCTGGGCCTGCAGCCACTCCCAGCTCCACCGAGCAGTTTTCTGGGCTCCCTCTTGTTCTTCCACCATCCACTGCACTCAGTGGGTGTTGGGGTTCTGTATGAACCTGGCAGGGAAGCGTCTCAGAGAGCAGTGAGATGTTATAGTCCACTCTGGCGAGGTATCCCAACCCCACTCACAGTATTAGGTGAATGGGGCCTTTAGGCGTTCCCTTGGCGGGCCGTGCAGGGAATCCATTTTGCATCATGATGATTACCTGAGGAACCTGCTGTGTTCAGAGGGATTAAGCAACACATTGAACTTTGCCTGGTGCTGTGCGACCTCTCAAGACTGGACAGTGTTGGCCAAGCTCTGGGGATGGGAGGGGGTTGCAGAAGAGGAGCAAAAGGCATTCATGGTTGATCCCTTGATGGCTCCCGATGTGGTCTATGATGACTCTTATTTCTTTTTTTTTTTTTTTTTTTTGGTTCTTTTTTTTTGGAGCTGGGGACCGAACCCAGGGCCTTGCGCTTCCTAGGCAAGCGCTCTACCACTGAGCTAAATCCCCAACCCCGATGACTCTTATTTCTTAAGAGCTCAGAGTCAGTCACCAGTGCTGCTTCATGGTATTGGATACTTTTCTCATTTATAAAATTAGATTTATCACATAGCTTATGAGGATTAAAGTACCCAAAGTCTTGTAATTAAAACTGTCATAAAGGATTTTCCAAATGTAAAGAGCCACAGAAATGAGAGAAGTACTCATCGGGAAACCCAGCGAGGGGCGCTGCCAAAACTGTCAGCCGTCCCTCCATGGCAGTGATTTCCTGGCGGGAACTGGCCTGGGAGGGGCCTTGACAGACATTACACAGAGCTCGTTTAAGACAGCCTGATTGGCACATAGTTATTATTTTATCTTTGTAAAGCTGCAGTGTGAGGCCCAAGACAGTGGGAGGAGCCCCGATGTAGTCTCTTGACAGCCTGCCATTGTCAACCCTAACGGGAGGGAGATGTCAGGGGCCAGAGGAGAGCCTTGGGTTGTAAGTGGTTCACTTTTAGTTCCACTGAAATAACTCCTGCTGGTGATTTAATGCTCTGACTTCAGAACTCTCCATGTGTGCTAGAGAGAGGGAGGGAGAGAGCGAGAGAGTGTATTCATGTGAACAGTGAATGAATAAATCCTGCTCGCTCACATTGTCAGCACCAGTGTGTCACGTTCTTTTATGTTTCTGAGGCTTGGGCGTCAGCATGTTTTCCTGGGATGATGGGTTTGTGGCATAAGGAAGCTGACTCGGTAGGTCGTAGAGTTCAGTTCAGTGCCTCAGAAGCTGGTCAGCAGCAAGGATAATGAGAGCTGGGAGGAGGGTAGGTTTAGATTCAGTCCCAGTCCTAAACACTATAGTCCTAAGTGAAGATGTGTTTGTGGGTAGTCTTAGCACAGACGGCAGTTTATAAGAAGCTGAGACGGTCTGTTGGGCTGATTTTCAAGATTGTCACGCTGTCCATCCCGGTGAGCAAAGCAACTATGAGACTCATATAATTTGTATCCGTTGTCATTGGCCATTCCATGTGATCTATGACATGCATAGTTGTTATGTGGTGGCTGGATGGTAACGGAATGGACATTTTTTGAAAAAAAAATTACCTTTATTTAAAAAAAAGTAAAAACAAGTCAAAACTAGAAGAATATCACATTTTCAAATGACTTCTGGTTGAAGTCGTATCTAATTCTAGGGTAAGAGGTGAATTTACCTCTTCAGTGTGGTTTCTACATGCTGTAGATTGTGATTATGTTTGTGACTTCCCAAAATTCATGTATTAGAATTAATCCCTAATGTAACAGCATTTGGAGATGGGGCTGTTGGGGGCTAAGTAAATCCTGAGATCAGAGTCCTTATGAATGGTGTACTATCCTTATGACAAAAGTCCCCCAAAGATCCCCCATTCCTTCATCTCTGACAAGACCTAGGCAGGTCTATAAAGACCAAGGTACAATCTATAAAGCAGATCTTTAGACGCCAAATCTGCCTGGACTTTAGGCTTCACATTACCAAGAACTGAAAAACAAGTTTCTTTTGTGTGGGAGTCATTAGCTCAGAGTTTTCCCTGTCTGAGTGGAAGACACAGTCGAATGAAGACGTCATACAGGTTATTCACGGCTGCACCTCAAGCCCTAGAACTCACTCTGGTGTACAGGGTTCAGTAAACACTCAGAGTGCTCAGGACATTCATGTTGGTTTAGTGAATGGTTCAGTAGAAGGCATCAACCTAACATTAGGAGTAGGATCTTGGTCTCAGCTTGAACTCACCCTTGAAGGACTGTCATATGGGTGTTGGCAGTGCTAACATCTGAAGCTGCAAGAAATATAGAATTTTCTCCACTGCAGGAATGGTCTGTGAAATCACCATCCAATGGTTTTTTTCCCCCCGTTCCAAAAATATTTCTCAAATAAATGGACATCATGCATGGGTGGGGAATTACTTCTCTTTTGGAACAAAAATTTATTTTCTTATTTCATTTATTATTTCATGTAGATGTCCCTTGCGATGTTAACTAAAACCAGATGCTGTTTTCTTCTTCATTTTTTTCTCTGCATCTTAGTCACACTTAGACTCGTGCCAGACAACAGTGCACTTTAGCTTTCCTAGCCGTGTGCAGTTTTAAAAGCAAGGTGGTCCATCCTGTGCTTCAGAACTAATTAATTTTGAAAGCTCATATATTTATTGCACTCCATTTATTGCAGCTTTGCATACACACAAGAATCCCCTAGGACCACAGAGCCACAGGGATAAGAACCATAAGCCAGCACAACGGGAAGATGATGCTCTCCGTGAGACATTAGTGAGCAAGCAAGATTTTAAACTCAATGATAAGCTTAGCTTCATTATAGGATTTCAGCCCTTTGCTTCTAACTGAGCAGACCAAGGCCCGAAGGGCTGCACACTAAAGAAGCCTGAGAATTAAACCTCCGAGTCAGCTATGTTTTCTTTGCGATATTGCCACAGCTAGCCACAGGGAGCAAGTGTTTGTTAATAAACTTTTTAATAACTATACATCAAATGAGAAAACCAGAGCAAAGTCCAGATGTTATTAGAGCTATACACTGTCCCAGCCCCTAGGACATCCGAATGTGCTTTGCGGCATATTGCCAGGAGGGCCCGGGAATGGAGGCACATGGAGAGATGAGAGGAAGTGTGGGCTCTCATTCTGGTTGTGTTACAAGGAAGGAACTGGAGTTTATAGAACGTCTGCCACGCTTTATACATTTTATCGCCTTTCAGCCCAATACCACCTCTGCTAGTTGAGTGTGACTCTCAGTTTGTAGATGAGGAAACTGAGGTTAGGGAAGGTTTGGAATGCGCTTAGATTAGGGTGGAAGCCAGCAAGCGGTACGGCTGCACTTGAGCCTCTGTCTATATGGTGCTGTTCAAAACGTACTGCCTAATTTCTCCCTCTGAGATTCCTTCCCCACCTCTAAATCTGAAGATTCTATGTTTAATCTGACTTTCACATAATTCCTGTTTAGCTTTTAATGGTTAAGATTTAATCCACTCCCCTTCCCCGACCTCCACTTCAGATTTGTGAACTAATGCTTAGATTTTCATAAATCTGTTTTCCAAGATGGTGTGTTCAGATGACCACCGAGGACAGCAGACATTTGTTTCTTGGGAGTGTAAACCTTATTTCCTAGGATACTAAGCCGTTACTAGCTTAAATAACCTGGTGACAGATTCTGTCGACACTTCTAACGTTTAAGAGGCAAGAATCTAGTGCTTTGTCCCTTAGCCCATGCAAGTATTTAGTTGTGGTCCAAATTGACATCCTCAGATTGCTGGTCTGTGTTCCTTCCCTTCCTCTTTCTCCGCCCTGTCTCCACATTTGTAGAGGAGGAATTGCTTCCTGTAGTTATGAGGCCAAGAAGGCCAAGACCTTCAGCTGGGAGCCCGGGCAGCTGACAGTGCAAGTTCCAGTCTGAAGGTAGTCGTCTGTGTTAGGGTCACAGAGAGAAAATTCTTCCTTAGCTTACCTTTTTGTTCTGTTTAGGATTGGGTGAAACCCACCCACTTCAGGGAAGGTAATCAGCTCTACCAAGTCAGAGATATACGGAATAATATCTTAAAAGTTATTGTGTGTGTGTGTGTGTGTGTGTGTGTGTGTGTGTGTGTGCATGCATGTATGTATGTGTGTGTATGCATGTATGTATGTGTGTATGTGTGTGTGTATGTATGTGTGTGTGTGCACATATGTGTGTGTATGTATGTATGTGTGTATGTATGTGTGTATGTGTGTGTGTGTATGTGTGTATGTATGTGTGTGTGTGTTTTGCTTGCCCACATATTTGTGTACTAAGGGCATGCCTGGTGCCCTCAGAAGCCAGGGAGGCTGTTGGATCCCCTGGAACTGAAGTTAGAGATGTTAGGGAATCACCATGATGGTCCTCTGGAAGAGTGAATAATCAGTACTCTTAACTACTGAGTCTCTCTCTCTAGTCCCTCAGAATAATATTGACTATCTAGACAGTCTTTGATCCAGTTGAGTTGACATATTAAGTACTGTGACACACTAGAACTATTATTGCCCTATCCATTTCAGACAGGCAGAAGTGACTTGGTGGGTCAAAGGGAGGGGAAGGCGGTATGTCACAAACGCCTGTGGAATATTCAGGGCCAGTTTACTGTTATGGAAAATGGGATCTGGGATTATACTGACTCAAGTATAATTCAGGCTTATTTCTTGCTCATAATGAAGTGCTGGTCAGAGTTATTAGCGTAACACGGTGACCCTTTCATGCTCAAAGCCTCATCAAAACTTTGAATTCACCCTCAAGGCTGTGTCTGCCTCAGGCAGCTGGGGTACAGAAGATCGTGGAGAAGGGTCCACCATGGGAGGATTTTACGAGAGAGGCTGATAATAGCCATGCTATTTCTGTCAGTCCTTTGTTTAGAACTGGCATGGCTGTACCTAACTGCCAGGAGGCCAGGAAGCACATTTCCCAGGACTGGCTCTATACAGTGGATGGAAGAACATGCATTTTCAGAGCTTAGGTAGGGATCCATCCAAACCCTGGGTGAAGATTCAGAGGATCTGAGTTCTGACCTTGTTCTCCTGTCAGCAGCAACGAGGAACTTGACTGATGCCAGGATATCATTTTGCTCTAATGTCGCATGTAAAGATAGATAACTCCTTGCTCCGAGACAGAGAAAGGCCCTGGTTGAAGGCAGCAAATCTCTCATGGTGCATGCTGGGACCAGCCTAGGGACACTGATGCTTGACTGGACAAACTCTCATTCACTGGGCACTGTAGGCATTGGCTTTAGGGAGACACTCACTGTACTTCAGGGATCTTCTAACTGGACTGTGACTATCAAAAAGTGCGGGAAGATTTTCAAGGGGTTACAGACAGAAAGCTTAATAATTTCTTACGAAAATGTCTTATTTAAGTTGCTTAGATCAATTATATAGCTCAGTAAAATAGTAAACTATAGCCTTTAAACCTTAGTCTTAACTAAAAAAATAATATTGATATGTGATTTTCATGTTTACATCTCTTTTGTACTAAGACAACATCCTAGAGCAGAATCAAAACAGAACCGAAATGCCAAGAAGATGGAGGGTGGCTGTGTAGCTGGAGATGAGCAGAGCTTCTGCCTCGTGGTAACATGCTAGGGAGGGAGATGGTCTCAGACTTAAATTAGCAGATGCAGAAGTGCAGGCCATGGCGGCTCTCACAGCAGCACCAGGTAGCCTGCAGTATTAGACGAACACCATTTTAACTTGCCAGGATGGGTAACAGAGTCACTGGGAAGTTTAGCTCATGCTTTTGCCCTTGAGCAACCTGTGGCTAGTGGCTAGTAATCTGCTGACATCACTTTCATCCTTATTCTTGGTTCCAAGGACAGAATCACCTTAATTCTTGTGGAGCAGTTTCAAAATACCTATGGGAGAAAGAGTGGTAGGCTTCCTAGCTTGCAGTTGGTGTTGAAAGCATTCTTGGCTGTTTTCTCTTTCTCAAAGGTTTTCTTGTGAGTCAAAGTGAATTCCACAGAAAGGACGTGACCCACCTACAGCATCTCACCAATACTCTAACACGCCTAAAGCGTCTTTTAATGTTCTGAGGAAGCAAGTTTGCAGAAAGCAGTTTGTCAGGTAGCTTGTGGGTAAGCTGGGACTGGAGTTATAGTCACCATGGAGGTTCTATACCATGTTAGGCTATAGATAATTGGGAAGATGACATTTCTTTTTTTTTTTTTTGATTATTTCTATATATTTTTTTTTTATTAACCTGAGTATTTCTTATATACATTTCAAGTGTTATTCCCTTTCCTGGTATCCGGGCAAACATCCCCCTCCCCCCTCCCCTTCCTTATGGGTGTTCCCCTCCCAACCCTCCCCCCATTGCCGCCCTCCCCCCACCAGTCTAGTTCACTGGGGGTTCAGTCTTAGCAGGACCCAGGGCTTCCCCTTCCACTGGTGCTCTTACTAGGATATTCATTGCTACCTATGAGGTCAGAGTCCAGGGTCAGTCCATGTATAGTCTTTGGGTAGTGGCTTAGTCCCTGGAAGCTCTGGTTGCTTGGCATTGTTGTACATATGGAGTCTCGAGCCCCTTCAAGCTCTTCCAGTTCTTTCTCTGATTCCTTCAACGGGGGTCCTATTCTCAGTTCAGTGGTTTGCTGCTGGCATTCGCCTCTGTATTTGCTGTATTCTGGCTGTGTCTCTTAGGAGCGATCTACATCCGGCTCCTGTCGGTCTGCACTTCTTTGCTTCATCCATCTTGTCTAATTGGGTGTCTATATATGTATGGGCCACATGTGGGGCAGACTCTGAATGGGTGTTCCTTCAGTCTCTGTTTTAATCTTTGCCTCTCTCTTCCCTGCCAAGGGTATTCTTGTTCCCCTTTTAAAGAAGGAGTGAAGCATTCACATTTTGATCATCCGTCTTGAGTTTCATTTGCTCTAGGCATCTAGGGTAATTCAAGCATTTGGGCTAATAGCCACTTATCAATGAGTGCATACCATGTATGTCTTTCTGTGATTGGGTTAGCTCACTCAGGATGATGTTTTCCAGTTCCAACCATTTGCCTACGAATTTCATAAACTCGTTGTTTTTGATAGCTGAGTAATATTCCATTGTGTAGATGTACCACATTTTCTGTATCCATTCCTCTGTTGAAGGGCATCTGGGTTCTTTCCAGTTTCTGGCTATTATAAATAAGGCTGCAATGAACATAGTGGAGCACGTGTCTTTTTTATATGTTGGGGCATCTTTTGGGTATATGCCCAAGAGAGGTATAGCTGGATCCTCAGGCAGTTCAATGTCCAATTTTCTGAGGATTCTCCAGACTGATTTCCAGAATGGTTGTACCAGTTTGCAATCCCACCAACAATGGAGGAGTGTTCCTCTTCCTCCACATCCTCGCCAGCATCTGTTGTCCCCTGAGTTTTTGATCTTAGCCATTCTCACTGGTGTGAGGTGAAATCTCAGGGTTGTTTTGATTTGCATTTCCCTTATGACTAAAGATGTTGAACATTTCTTTAGGTGTTTCTCAGCCATTCGGCATTCCTCAGCTGTGAATTCTTTGTTTAGCTCTGAACCCCATTTTTTAATAGGGTTATTTGTTTCCCTGCGGTCTAACTTCTTGAGTTCTTTGTATATTTTGGATATAAGGCCTCTATCTGTTGTAGGATTGGTAAAGATCTTTTCCCAATCTGTTGGTTGCCGTTTTGTCCTAACCACCGTGTCCTTTGCCTTACAGAAGCTTTGTAGTTTTATGAGATCCCATTTGTCGATTCTTCATCTTAGAGCGTAAGCCATTGGTGTTTTGTTCAGGAAATTTTTTCCAGTGCCCATGTGTTCCAGATGCTTCCCTAGTTTTTCTTCTATTAGTTTGAGTGTGTCTGGTTTGATGTGGAGGTCCTTGATCCACTTGGACTTAAGCTTTGTACAGGGTGATAAGCATGGATCGATCTGCATTCTTCTACATGTTGCCCTCCAGTTGAACCAGCACCATTTGCTGAAAATGCTATCTTTTTTCCATTGGATGGTTTTGGCTCCTTTGTCAAAAATCAAGTGACCATAGGTGTGTGGGTTCATTTCTGGGTCTTCAATTCTATTCCATTGGTCTATCTGTCTGTCTCTGTACCAATACCATGCAGTTTTTATCACTATTGCTTTGTAATACTGCTTGAGTTCAGGGATAGTGATTCCCCCTGAAGTCCTTTTATTGTTGAGGATAGCTTTAGCTATCCTGGGTTTTTTGTTATTCCAGATGAATTTGCAAATTGTTCTGTCTAACTCTTTGAAGAATTGGATTGGTATTTTGATGGGGATTGCATTGAATCTGTAGATTGCTTTTGGTAAAATGGCCATTTTTACTATATTAATCCTGCCAATCCATGAGCATGGGAGATCTTTCCATCTTCTGAGGTCTTCTTCAATTTCCTTCTTCAGTGTCTTGTAGTTCTTATTGTACAGATCTTTTACTTGCTTGGTTAAAGTCACACCGAGGTACTTTATATTATTTGGGTCTATTATGAAGGGTGTCGTTTCCCTAATTTCTTTCTCGGCTTGTTTCTCTTTTGTGTAGAGGAAGGCTACTGATTTATTTGAGTTAATTTTATACCCAGCCACTTTGCTGAAGTTGTTTATCAGCTTTAGTAGTTCTCTGGTGGAACTTTTGGGATCACTTAAATACACTATCATATCATCTGCAAACAGTGATATTTTGACTTCTTCTTTTCCGATCTGTATCCCCTTGATCTCCTTTTGTTGTCTGATTGCTCTGGCTAGAACATCAAGAACTATATTGAATAAGTAGGGAGAGAGTGGGCAGCTTTGTCTAGTCCCTGATTTTAGTGGGATTGCTTCGAGTTTCTCTCCATTTAGTTTAATGTTAGCGACTGGTTTGCTGTATATGGCTTTTACTATGTTCAGGTCTGGGACTTGAATTCCTATTCTCTCCAGGACTTTTATCATGAAGGGGTATTGAATTTTGTCAAATGCTTTCTCAGCGTCTAATGAAATGATCATGTGGTTTTGTTCTTTCAGTTTGTTTATATAATGGATCACGTTGATGGTTTTCCGTATATTAAACCATCCCTGCATGCCTGGGATGAAGCCTACTTGGTCATGGTGGATGATTGTTTTGATGTGCTCTTGGATTCGGTTTGCCAGAATTTTGTTGAGTATTTTTGCATCGATATTCATAAGGGAAATTGGTCTGAAGTTCTCTTTCTTTGTTGTGTCTTTGTGTGGTTTAGGTATAAGAGTAATTGTGGCTTCATAGAAGGTATTCGGTAGTGATCCATCTGTTTCAATTTTGTGGAATAGTTTGGATAATATTGGTATGAGGTCTTCTATGAAGGTTTGGTAGAATTCTGCACTAAACCCGTCTGGACCTGGGCTCTTTTTGGTTGGGAGACCTTTAATGACTGCTTCTATTTCCTTAGGAGTTATGGGGTTGTTTAACTGGTTTATCTGTTCCTGATTTAACTTCGATACCTGGTATCTGTCTAGGAAATTATCCATTTCCTGAAGATTTTCAAGTTTTGTTGAATATAGGTTTTTATAGTAAGATCTGATGATTTTTTGAATTTCCTCTGAATCTGTTGTTATGTCTCCCTTTTCATCTCTGATTTTGTTAATTTGGACGCACTCTCTGTGTCCTCTCGTTAGTCTGGCTAAGGGTTTATCTATCTTGTTGATTTTCTCAAAGAACCAACTTTTGGTTCTGTTGATTCTTTCTATGGTCCTTTTTGTTTCTACTTGGTTGATTTCAGCTCTGAGTTTGATTATTTCCTGCCTTCTACTCCTCCTGGGTGTATGTGCTTCTTTTTGTTCTAGAGCTTTTAGGTGTGCTGTCAAGCTGCTGACATATGCTCTTTCCTGTTTCTTTCTGCAGGCACTCAGCGCTATGAGTTTTCCTCTTAGCACAGCTTTCATTGTGTCCCATAAGTTTGGGTATGTTGTACCTTCATTTTCATTAAATTCTAAAAAGTTTTTAATTTCTTTCTTTATTTCTTCCTTGACCAGGTTATCATTGAGTAGAGCATTGTTCAATTTCCAAGTATATGTGGGCATTCTTCCTTGATTGTTATTGAAGACCAGTTTTAGGCCGTGGTGGTCCGATAGCAGGCATGGGATTATTTCTATCTTTCTGTACCTGTTGAGGCCCGTTTTTTGACCAATTATATGGTCAATTTTGGAGAAAGTACCATGAGGAGCTGAGAAGAAGGTATATCCTTTTGCTTTAGGATAGAATGTTCTATAAATATCCGTTAAGTCCATTTGGCTCATGACTTCTCTTAGTCTGTCTACATCTCTGTTCAATTTCTGTTTCCATGATCTGTCCATTGATGAGAGTGGGGTGTTGAAATCTCCCACTATTATTGTGTGAGGTGCAATGTGTGTTTTGAGCTTTAGTAAGGTTTCTTTTATGTATGTAGGTGCCCTTGTATTTGGGGCATAGATATTTAGGATTGAGAGTTCATCTTGGTGGATTTTTCCTTTGATGAATATGAAGTGTCCTTCCTTATCTTTTTTGATGACTTTTAATTGAAAATTGATTTTATTTGATATTAGAATGGCTACTCCAGCTTGCTTCTTCTGACCATTTGCTTGGAAAATTGTTTTCCAGCCTTTCACTCTGAGGTAATGTCTGTCTTTGTCTCTGAGGTGTGTTTCCTGTAGGCAGCAGAATGCAGGGTCCTCGTTGCGTATCCAGTTTGTTAATCTATGTCTTTTTATTGGGGAGTTGAGGCAATTGATGTTGAGAGATATTAAGGAATAGTGATTATTGCTTCCCGTTATATTCATATTTGGATGTGAGGTTATGTTTGTGTGCTTTCATTCTCTTTGTTTTGTTGCCAAGACGATTAGTTTCTTGCTTCTTCTAGGTTATAGCTTGCCTCCTTATGTTGGGCTTTACCATTTATTATCCTTTGTAGTGCTGGATTTGTAGAAAGATATTGTGTAAATTTGGTTTTGTCATGGAATATCTTGGTTTCTCCATCTATGTTAATTGAGAGTTTTGCAGGATAGAGTAACCTGGGCTGGCATTTGTGTTCTCTTAGGGTCTGTATGACATCAGTCCAGGATCTTCTGGCCTTCATAGTTTCTGGCGAGAAGTCTGGTGTGATTCTGATAGGTCTGCCTTCATATGTTACTTGACCTTTTTCCCTTACTGCTTTTAATATTCTTTCTTTATTTTGTGCGTTTGGTGTTTTGACAATTATGTGACGGGAGGTGTTTCTTTTCTGGTCCAATCTATTTGGAGTTCTGTAGGCTTCTTGTATGTCTATGGGTATCTCTTTTTTTAGGTTAGGGAAGTTTTCTTCTATGATTTTGTTGAAGATATTTACTGGTCCTTTGAGCTGGGAGTCTTCACTCTCTTCTATACCTATTATCCTTAGGTTTGATCTTCTCATTGAGTCCTGGATTTCCTGTATGTTTTGGACCAGTAGCTTTTTCCACTTTACATTATCTTTGACATTTGAGTCAATGATTTCTATGGAATCTTCTGCTCCTGATATTCTCTCTTCCATCTCTTGTATTCTGTTGGTGAAGCTTGTATCTACAGCTCCTTTTCTCTTCTTTTGGTTTTCTATATCCAGGGTTGTTTCCATGTGTTCTTTCTTGATTGCTTCTATTTCCATTTTTAATTCCTTCAACTGTTTGATTGTGTTTTCCTGGAATCCTTTCAGGGATTTTTGCGATTCCTCTCTGTAGGCTTCTACTTGTTTATTAATGTTTTCCTGTGTTTCCCTAAGGGAGTTCTTCACATCTTTCTTGAAGTCCTCCAGCATCATGATCAAATATGATTTTGAAACTAGATCTTGCTTTTCTGGTGTGTTTGGATATTCCATGTTTGTTTTGGTGGGAGAATTGGGCTCCGATGATGCCAAGTAGTCTTGGTTTCTGTTGCTTGGGTTCCTGCGCTTGCCTCTCGCTATCAGATTATCTCTAGTGTTACTTTGTTCTGCTATTTCTGACAGTGGCTAGACTGTCCTATAAGCCTGTGTGTCAGGAGTGCTGTAGACCTGTTTTCCTGTTTTCTTTCAGCCAGTTATGGGAACAGAGTATTCTGCTTTCGGGCGTGTAGTTTTTCCTCTCTACAGGTCTTCAGCTGTTCCTGTGGGCCTGTGTCTTGAGTTCACCAGGCAGCTTTCTTGCAGCAGAAAAGTTGGTCTTACCTGTGGTCCCGAGGCTCAAGTTCGCTCGTGGGGTGCTGCCCACGGGCTCTCTGCGGCGGCAGCAACCAGGAATACCTGTGCCGCCTCTTCCGGGAGCTTCAGTGCACCAGGGTTCCAGATGGCCTTTGGTGTTTTCCTCTGGCGTCCGAGATGTATGTACAGAGATCAGTCTCTTCTGGTTTCCCAGGCTTGTCTGCCTCTCTGAAGGTTTAGCTCTCCCTCCCACGGGATTTGGGTGCAGAGAACTGTTTATCCGGTCTTTTTCTTTCAGGTTCCGGCGGTGTCTCTGGCAGGGGTCCTGCCGCTCCTGGGCCCTCCCCCACGGGAGCCCAGAGGCCTTATACAGTTTCCTCTTGGGCCAGGGATGTGGGCAGGGGTGAGCAGTGTTGGTGGTCTCTTCCGCTCTGCAGCCTCAGGTGTGCCCACCTGACCAGGCGGTTGGGTCTCTCTCTCACAGGGTCTGGGAGCAGAGAGCTGCTGCGGGCCGGGAAGATGACATTTCTAGTCATATTTTTATTAATTCTTCGAGACTTCTATACAGTATTTTATTTTATATTTTCAATTGGATTTTTTATTTACATTTCAAATGTTATCCTGTTTCCTGGTTTCCCCTCCAGATACCCGATATCCCATCCCCTCTCCACCTGTTTTTATATGAGGGTGCTCCCCCCACCCATTCACTCCTTCCCACCTTCCTGCCCTGACATTCCCCTATACTGGGGTAATCAGCCTTGACAGAACCAAGGGCTTCTCCTCCCATTGATGCCCCTGAGAAGGCCATCCTCTGCTATATATGTGGCTGGAGCCAAAGTCTGTTCCTGTGTACTCTTGGGATGGTGATTTAGTCCTTGGGAGCTCTGGGGGTTCTGGTTGGGTAATATTATTGTTCTTCCTATGGGGTTGCAAACCCCTTCCGTTCCTTCAATCCTTTCTGTAACTCCTCCACTGGACTCCATTCTCAGTCCAATGGTTGCCTATGAGCATCCACCTTTGTATTGTCATGCTCTAGCAGGGCCTCTCAGGAGACAGCTGTATCAAGCTCCTGTCAGCATGCACTTCTTGGCAACAGCAATATTGTCTGGGTTTGGTGGATTCCCCAGGTAGGGCAGTCTCTGGGTGGCCTTTCCTTCAGTCTCTGCTCTAGACTTTGTCTCCGTATTTCCTCCTGTGAGTATATTTGTTCCGCCTTCTAAGAAGGACTGAAACATCCACACTTTGGTCTTTCTTCTTCTCGAGCTTCATGTGGTCTCTGAATTGTATCTTGGGTATTCCAAGCTTTTGGGCTAATATCCACTTATCAGTGAGTGTGTACCATGTGTGTATTTTTTTGTCACTCAGGATGATATTTTCTAGTTCCATCCATTTGCCTATGAATTTCATGAAGTCATTGTTTTTTTTTTTTTTTTTTTTTAAAGATTTATTTATTGTATGTTAGTACGCTGCAGTTGTCTTCAGACATACCAGAAGAGGGCACCAGATCCCATTACAGATGGTTGTGAGCCACCATGTGGTTGCTGGGAATTGAACTCAGGACCTTTGGAAGGGCAGTCAGTGCTCTTAACTGCTGAGCCATCTCTCCAGCCCGAAGTAATTGTTTTTAATAGCTGAGTAGTATTCCATTGTGAAAATGTTCCACATTTTCTGTATCCATTCCTATGTTGAAGGACATCTGGGTTCTTTCCAGCTTCTGGCTGTTATAAATAAGGCTGCTATGAACATATTGGAGCATGTGCCCTTGTTATATGTTGGAGCATCTTTAGGGTATATGCCCAGGAGTGGTATAGCTGGATCCTCAGGGAGTACTATGTCCAATCAGTCTGGAATCTCCAAACTGATTTCCAGAATGGTTGTACCAGCTTGCACTCCCACCAACAATGGAGGAGTGTTCCTCTTTCTCCACATCCTGGCCAGCATCTCCTGTCACCTGAGTTTTTGATCTTAGCCATTCTGATTGGTGTGAGGTGGAATCTCAGGGTTGTTTTGATTTGCATTCCCCTGATGACTAAGGATGTTGAACATTTCTTTAGGAGCTTCTCAGCCATTTGATATTCGTCAGTTGAGAATTCTTTGTTTAGCTCTGTACCCCATTTTTAATAGAGTTATTTGATTCTCTAGAGTCTAACTTTTTGAGTTCTTTGTATAAATTGAATATTAGCTCTCTATTGGATGTAGGATTGGTAACGATCTTTGCCTAATCTGTAGGTTGCTGTTTTGTCCTAATGACAGTGTCCTTTGCCTTACAGAAATTTTGCAATTTTATGAGATCCCATTTGTCAAGTCTTTTTTTTTTTTAAGATTTCTTTATTTATTAAGTATAAGTATACTGTAGCTGTCTTCAAAAGACAGCCAGAAGCGGTCATCAGATCTCATTACAGATGGTTGTGAGCCACCATGTGGTTGCTGGGATTTGAACTCAGGACATCTAGAAGAGCAGTCAGTGCTCTTAACCACTGAGCCATCTCTCCAGCCTCATTTGTTGACTCTTGATCTGAGAGCATAAGCCATTGGTGTTCTGTTCAGGAAATTTTCTCCTGTGCCCATGTATTCGAGGCTCTTCCCCACTTTCTCTTCTATTAGTTTCAGTGTATCTGGTTTTATGTGAAGGTCCTTGATCTACTTGGACTTGAGCTTTATACAAAGGGATAAGAATGGATCAATTTGCATTTTTCTATATGCTAATCACCAGATGAACCAACACTATTTGTTAAAATGGTATCTTTTTTCCACTGGATGGTTTTAGCTTCTTTGTCAAAGATCAAGTGACCATAGGTGTATGAGTTCATTGCTGGGTCTTCAGTTCTATTCCATTGATCTGCCTGCCTGTCTCTGAACCAATACCACACTTTTTATCACTATTGCTCTGTAATACAGCTGGAGGGAGGTTAGGGATGGTGATTCTCTCAGAAATTCTTTTATTTTTGAGAATATTTTTTGCTAACCTTTTTTTGTTATTCTAAATGAATTTGCAAATTGCTCTTTCTAATTCTGTGAAGAATTGAGTTGGAATTTTGATGGGGATTGCATTGAATCTGCAGATTGCTTTTGGCAAGATGGCCATTTTTACTATAATAATTCTGCCAATCCATAAGTGTGGGAGATCTTCTCATCTTTTGATATCTTCTTCAATTTCTTTCTTCAGAGACTTGAAGTTCTTGTCCTATAGATCTTTCACTTGTTTGATTAGAGTCATCCCAAGATATTTTATATTATTTGTGACTATTTTAAAGGATGTCATTTCTCTAATTTCTTTCTCAGCCTGTTTATCCTTTGAGTAGAGGAAGGCTACTGATTTGTTTGAGTTAATTTTATACCTGGACACTTTGCTGAAGTCGTTTATCAGGTTTAGTAGTTCTCTGGTGGAATTTTTGGGGTCACTTAAGTTTACTATCATATTATCTGCAAATAGTGATATTTCTATTTCTTCATTTCCAATTTCTCTTTGCCCTCCTTTTGTTGTCTAATTGCTCTGGCTAGGACTTCAAGTCCTATATTGAATAGGTAGGGAAAGAGTAGGTAGCCCTGTTTAGTCCCTGATTTTAGTGGGATTGCTTCAAGATTCTTTCCATTTAGTTTGATGTTGGCTACTGGTTTGCTGTATATTGCTTTTACTCTGTTTAGGGATGGACCTTGAATTCCTGATCTTTCCAAAACTTTTACAATGAAAGGGTGTTGAATTTTGTCAAATGCTTTCTCAGCATCTAATGAGATTATCATGTGCTTTTTTCTTTGAATTTGTTTACATAGTGGATTATGTTGATGAATTTCCATATATTGAACCATCCCTGCATCCCTGGGATGAAACCTACTTGATCATGATGGATGATGATTTTGATGTGTTCTTGGATTTGGTTTGCAAGAATTTTATTGAGTATTTTTGCATTGATATTCATAAGGGAAATTGGTCTGAAGTTCTCTTTCTTTGTTGGGTCTTTGTGTGGTTTTGGTATAAGCGTAGTTGTGGCTTCATAGAAGGAATTGATTAGTGTTCCTTCTGTTTCTATTTTGTGGAATAGTTTGGAGAGTATTGGTATTAGGTCTTCTATGAAGGTCTGATAGAATTCTGCACTAAACCCTTCTGGTCCTGGGCTTTTTTTTTTTTTTTTTTGTTGGGAGACTTTTAATGGCTGCTTCTATTTCTTTAGGGGTTATGGGACTGTTTAGATGGTTTATCTGATCCTGATTTAACTTTGATACCTGGTATCTGTCTAGGAAATTGTTCATTCATGAAGATTTTCCAGTTTAGTTGGGTATAGACCTTTGTAGTTGGATCTGATGTTTTTTTGAATTTCCTCAGTTTTTGTTATGTCTCTTTTTTCATTTCTGACTTTGTTAAGTTAGTCTGGCTAAGGGTTTATCTATCGTGTTGATTTTGTCAAAGAACCAGCTCCTGGTTTTGTTGCTTCTTTGTACAGTTCTTTTTTTCTTCTTGGTTGATTTCAGCCCTGAGTTTGATTATTTCGTCTACTCCTCTTGGTGTATTCGCTTTGTTTTGTTATGGAACTTTTAGGTGTGCTGTCAAGCTGCTAGTGTATGCTCTCTCCTGTTTCTTTTTGGAAGCATTCAGAGCTATGAGTTTTCCTCTTAGCACTGCTCTCATTGTGTCCCATAAGTTTGGGTATGTTGTGCCTTCATTTTCATTAAATTCTAAACAGTCTTTAATTTCTTTCTTTATTTATTCCTTGATCAGGTTGTCATTGAGTAGAGCATTGTTCAGCTTCCATGTGTACACAGGCTTTCTGTTGTTTTTGTTGTTATTGAAGACCAGCCTTAGTCTGTGGTAATCTGATAGAATACATGGGATTATTTCAGTCTTCTTATACCTGTTGAGTCCTGTTTTGTGACTGATTATATGGTCAGTTTTGGAGAAGGTACCATGAGGTGCTTAAAAGAATGTATATTCTTTTGTTTTAGGATGAAATATATAGATATCTGTCAAATCCATTTGGTTTATAAGTCCTGTTAGTTTCTCTGTGTCTCTGTTTAGTTTCTGTTTCTATGATCTGTCCATTGATGAGAATGGGGTGTTGAAGTCTCCCACTATTATTGTGTGAGGTGCAATGTGTGCTTTGAGTTTTAGTAAAGTTTCTTTTATGAATGTGGGTCCCCTTGCATTTGGAGCATAGATGTTCAGAATTTAGAGTTCATCTCGGTAGACTTTTCCTTTGATGAGTATGAAGTGTCCTTCTTTATCTTTTTTTTTGATAACTTTTGGTTGAAAAAAAAGTTGATTTTATTCCATATTAGGGAATGGGTACTCCAGCTTGTTTCTTGGGACCATTTGCTTGAAAATTTTTTCCCAGTCTTTTACTCTGAGAAGTATCTGTCTTTGTCACTGAGGTGTGTTTCCTGTATGCAGCAAAATGCTATGTCCTGTTTATGTATCTAGCCTGTTAGTCTATATTTTTATTGGGGAATTGAGTCCATTGATATTGAGAGATACTAGAACCAATGATTATTGTTTCCTATTATTTTTTTTGTTAGAGGTAAAATAATGTTTATGTGGCTATCTTCTTTTAGGTTAGTTGAAAGATGATTACTTTCTTGCTTTTTCTAGGGTGTAGTTTCCCTCCTTGTATTGGAGTTTCCCATCTATTATTCTTTGTAACGCTGGATTTGTAGAAAGATATTGTGTAAATTTGGTTTTGTCATGGAATATCTTGGCTTCTCCATCTATGTTAATTGAGAGTTTTGCTGGATATAGTAGCCTAGGCTGGTATTTGTGTTCTCTTGGGGTCTGTGTGACATCTTCCCAGGATCTTCTAGCTTTCATAATCTCTGTTGAGAAGTCTGGTATAATTACAATAGATCTGCCTTTTTATGTTACTTGACATTTTTACTGATTTTAATATTCTTTGTTCTGTGCATTTGTTGTTTTGACTATTTTGTGATGGGAGGAATTTCTTTTCTGATCCAATCTATTTGGAGTTCTGTAGGCTTATTGTATGTTTATGGGCTTCTCTTTCTTTAGGTTAGGAAAGTTTTCTTCTATTATTTTGATGAAGATATTTACTGGCCCTTTAAGTTGGGAGTCTTCATTCTCCTCTGTACCTGTTATCCTTAGGTTTGATCTTCTCATTGTGTCCTGAATTTCCTGGATGTCTTGGATTAGGAGATTTTTGCATTTTGCATTTTCTTTGATGGTTGTGTCAGTGTTTTCTATGGTATCTTCTGCCCCTGAAATTCTCTCTTCTATCTCTTGTATTCTGTTGGTGATACTTGTGTCTATGAGTCCTGATCTCTTTGCTATATTTTTCCATCTCCAGGGTTGTGTCCCTTTGTGGTTTCTTTATTGTTTCTATTTCCATTTTTAGATCCTAGATGGTTTTGCTTAATTCTTTCACCTGTTTGGTTGTGTTTTCCTGTAACTCTTTAAGGGACTTTTTTTCCTCTTTAAGGGCTTCTACCTGTTTACCTGTGTTGTCCTGTATTTCCTTAGGGGAGTTATTTATGTCTTTTTTAAAATCCTCTAACATAATCATAAGATATAATTTTTAAATCAGAATCTTTCTTTTCTGGTATGTTGGTGTATCTAGGACTTGATGGAACTGGGTTCTGATGATGCCAAATGGCCTTGGTTACTGTTGCACTTGCCTCTTGCCATCTGGTTAGAGTTGCCTCTAGTGTTAGCTGGTCTTGCTGTCTCTGACATTAGTTTGACCCTCCTTTAAGCCTATGTGTCAGCACTCCTGGAGACTGGCTTTCTCTCAGCAGGGTTTTAGGTACCCAGAGCTGTGGTAAAGAGTCAGCTCCAGGCGCAGATGGAAGCCAGAAGGATGCTGCCCCAGACTGTTCCTCAGTTCCTGTGTCCTGAGAGCTCTGGGTGGACCCCTCTGAGCAGAAGTGGTGGTCTCATCTGTGCTCTCACATGTGTCAGCACTCCTGGAAGACCAGCTCTCTTCCAGCTGGATTTGGGTACAGAGAGCTGTGGCACAGGGTCAGCTCTGGGTGCAGAGGGAAACCGGAAGGCTGCAGTGTATATTAAATATACTCACCCCATCCCCTCCTCCCATTACCCTTTCCATCCTCACATCCTTTTTATTCAACTTGAGATGTCTCCCTGCCTTTATAACTTGTCCAGTCACATTTGCATTGCTCAGCTAATCTTGGTAGTGAGACCTGCGCTGGTTTGTGGTCAGCTTGTTAGGGTCACATAATTAAAGGAAGCTGACTCTCCCTCTCCAGCAGCCATCACATGCCAATAGCTCCTCAGGTAGTAGTGAAATATCTCCGTCAGGAAGACTTTCCATCTCCAGTAAAAATGAAGAAGTGTTTGGTGTTAAATGCTATTTTCCTAATCAATACAAATCCTGAGGTTTGGAAGATTTACTTTTTAGGTGTTTGTCTGGTTTTTGTTTGTTTGTTTTTTTTGTTTTTTGTTTTGTTTTTTTGTTTTTTTGTTTTTTTGTTTTAGACAGGGTTTCTTTGTGTAGCCCTGGCTGTCCTAGAAATTGCTCTGTAGACTGGGCTGGTCTCGAACTCACAGATATCCATTTGCCCTTGCCTCTGAATGCTGGAATTAAAGGCGTGTACCACTACTACTCAGCTTAGGATTTATTTTTAAATAAATATCTAGGATCTCAAGAAATCATATGGTTAGTTCAAAACAAAGCCTTCCTTCTATAAGTTGCCTTAGTCATGGCATTTTATTACAGGGGTCCATATAAAATGTTAGGAAATTCAGATTGATGGTCAGAAAAATTTTCTGAGAACAAAACAGTTATAGGGTTGAATCATCTTAGATGAATGCTGAGAAAACAACTAACAGCTTATTTTTGTTGTTTGTTTTTGTTTTCTTTTTGTTTATTTAAGACAAGTTCTTACCGTGTAGCTCTGGTTGTCCCAGTGTAGACGAGGCTGTCCTTGAACTCATAGTGATCCATCCATCTCTGCCTCCCAAGTGCTGGACTGAAGGGCTGCACCACCCCTGGCTACTTGCATCTTTAAAAGTAGTTGCTGTATAATTTCAACACAGATAGGCTTTAGATTTCATGCCCCCCCCTTTTTTTTTTACTTTTTTACTTTTCAAGATTGTAGTATAATTACAGCATTTCTCCCTGTCATGGTGAACAGACACCGTGACCAAGGCAACTCTTATAAACACAACATTTAATTGGGGCTGCCTTACAGGTTCAAAGGTTCAGTCCATTATCATCAAGGTAGAAACAGGGCAGCATCCAGGCAGGCAGATGTGGGCCTGGAGGAGCTGAGAGTTCTACATCTTCATCTGAAGGCTGCTAGCAGAATACTGACGTCCAGGTAGCTTCAGACTCTCACCCACAGTGACAACCTACTCCAACCGGGCCACACCTTCCAATAGTGCCATACCCTGGGCAGAGCATATACAAACCCTCACGCTCCCTTTTCTCCTTCAAACTTTCTTCATATGCCTCCCCCCACCACCCCGCTCTTCCTCACATTCATGGTGTTTTCTTTCATTAATTGTTATTGCGAGCATATATGTTTTAAGGGCCCATAATATCCCTAGCAACTCCATATAGCACAAGGCATATGTACATATATATTCCTAAATTTCACCTGCTCAGCCTGTACAATGTTTCTTTTATGTATGTTTTCAGGCTGCTTGGTCCTGGACAACCAATTGGCTGCTAAGGCAGACCCCCTCTCCCACTCCCAGCAGTCCTCAGTTGTCTGTAGTTCTCAGTGTAAGGTTGAGGATTCATGGACTTCACCCTGTCCACCTTGGCATGTCCATGGTGCCATGCTTGTTCAGCTCATGTGTGGGGGTAGGTTGGTGAGACTATGGATGTAGCTTCTGACATTAATAGGAAACGCAATCTCACAACAAGTTGTGGGCTGGCTCTAACAGTCTGTATGGCCCCTTTCAGCAAGCGCAGGAGTGTGTTGAGATGTGCTGGGACTGGGTTCCACAGCTCTGCTTATTGATTGGTTTTCAGACTTCCGTAGTGGTATCTGTCTGTTTTAAGGAGTTAGAAGTAGCGTCCTGTACAAGTAAGTCTTACACTGCATGGCAGACTTCTCTTTTGTCAGACATAGATCTGAGTTTTCCATATTATATAGTGCACACCATTCTTTATTCGATTTCTTGGTTAACAATTGTGTTTTGGAAATTGTCTTGTGCTATATAGAGCTCTATGCAAATTATGGGCACTTAAAATAATAGTTTGTTTTTTTTTTAACTTTTTCTTTTTAAAGCAGAAACACCCACACAGATTTTCATTTGTAGCACGAGGAAGAATAGGGTCTCCTCCCAAACTCCTCCCTCAAATCCATGTCAGATTTCAAAGGACTGAGACCTCAAGATGGACACACAGCATGTGAACCAGGAGAGTATCCTGGCCCTGACCTACTGCTTCCAGGCAGCTTTAAAACTTTGCTGCAGAGAGTGAGAAGCAGACAGAGCCTGTGTTGTGCTTGAGGTGTGAGGATAGAAGTCAAGAGGTCAGGGTTCAGGTGGGCCAAGACAGCTAGATCTCATGAGATGTGAGACGAGTACTGAGGGAGAATGCTTTGCCAGGAGTTCCTAGAACCTGTATTGGGTTCCCATAAGAAGGGTGAAACTCTTGGTAAAGGAACATTGTTTGGTTTTGTGCATGATGAACCATTCCCAGTGGCCACTCTGGGTCAGAAGTGATTGTGTTTCTACAAGCTGAGAGTAGAGAGGGCTTAAGCCATGGATGGCACATCCATTAGCAACCCTGTGAGGCTCAACTGTTAGTGGTTGAGTGAGAATAGCCCCAGAGTAGACGGTGATTTAGACACTCACTAAAAAGCTTTAGGGAAAGCACCAAAAGATTTAAACTAATCTACAAGAGATTTAGTTCCCCTCAGAACAATGGGCAACATTTAAAAAAAGGGGGGATTTCAGTCAGCACTTAACGCCAAGTTCATGGTGTTCAGCATCTGATTAAAAAAAAACAAAACCAAAACCTGCAAAACATACAAAGTCTAGGGGGAAAATCAGTCAATAGCACAAGCTCCAAAATGGTAAAGTGAAAACATTGGCAAAGACCTGAAAACATGGTCTTAAAAGTACACAATGTGACAAGCCGGTTAAGGGGATATGAGTGCAAAGCGGAGAGGGGCTGGAGCAGTGCCGCTTGACGAAGGCCAAAGACAGGACACACATAGCTGCTGCATGCTTTTTCCTGGGGAGACTTCAGATCGGGCGCCAATAGAGCAAAGGAATTATTTGTCCTTGTCCAGCTTGGTAAACCATCTGAATTACTGAAGGCTCATGGGAGAAGGGTTGATGTCTTACAAGAGCGTGAATGACTCAGGAATACACATCTACATCACCAAAAAGTCCCAACTGCACAGTACACTGAAAGCAGTGTCACTGGAGCCCCAGCTCCAGACAGTTTAGACATCTGGCATCTGGTTCCTGGCACCTGGTGAGGGCTCAGAAAGGCGTGAGTAGCTGGGATCTCGGGAGGGTCTGCTGATAACCTCTCCTGAGGGTCTGACGTAGTCTGGATCCTGTGGGAGTTTCCGGTCAGTAATAACAGCTCTGACTTCGAGACTGTAAGGAACCTCGTCACATCTAGAGGAAGAGTTCTACAATGATGTTCAAAAGGTGCTCGGAGGCTCAGCAGTAAATAAATAAAATAAATAAACAAATAAAATCCATCTCATCTGAAGCTTCCTTCCAGTTATAAAAAAAGAAAAACAATAAGACCTGTGAGACAATAAGAAACATGTAAATTGTGGGCTTCAGAAAAGGGAGAAATAAAAGAACAGGAAAGAATGTTTTTAAAAATGACCGGGGTTGGGGATTTAGCTCAGTGGTAGAGCGCTTGCCTAGGAAGCGCAAGGCCCTGGGTTCGGTCCCCAGCTCCGAAAAAAAGAACCAAAAAAAAAAAAAAATGACCAAATATGGGCTGGAGAGATGGCTCGGTGATTAAGAGCACTGACTGCTCTTCCAGAGGTCCTGAGTTCAATTCCCAGCAACCACATGATGGCTCACAACCATCTGTGATGCGATCTGATGCCCTCTACTGGTGTGTCTGAAGACAGCTTCAGTGTACTCATATATAATAAACCTTAAAAAAATGACCAATATTTTTTAAATTTTGTAAAGAATACAGACTTGATAGACATTAGAGGCTTCAGAAGAAGAATAAAGATTAAAATACAAAGAAGACCACACCAAAACTTCACAGTCAAACCACAATAGCACACTTAATTGTGCAAAAAAAATTTTTTTTGAAACTAAATAAATAGAGTATGTTTTACACAGAGGAAGGAGTTTCAGCGTGTTTCCCTACTTACTGAAGTGCTGTGACTTAGAAGACAGCATAAGATCTTCAAAGTGTTGAGAATATTTCTGCCAATCTAAAAATCTACATCCAGTGATGAAACACCTTTTAAAGATGAAGTAAAACAAAGCATTTTTCCCAAATCGAGCAAAACCACAGACGCTTATGGCCAGTGTGCTTATAGAATAGGATAAAAAGGGGCAGCCAAGGTGAGGAGATCTCGGCCAGTAATCCTAGCATTTGAAGGGCAGACGTGGGAGGATCTGCTACATGACCTTGTTTCAACAAAAAAAAAAAACCAAAAAGACAGACTAACAGACAAAGGGATATGTTAAAGGAAACTGCTAAGACAGAAGGAAAATATCCGATGAAAATGTGGATCTTTACCTGGGATTAACATGCTCAACAGAGCTTTGAAAATGGCAGATAGTGGGTAGAAATCAAAGACTCTTACTTTTGTTCTAACATTTATTCAGAGGTAATTGATCACTTAACTGTAAAGTGAAAATAACATGTTGTGGGACTTACACGGCACAGCAAATTGGAAAAAGCATGGCATCAATAGTGCCAAGGTCAGGAGGAGAATGGATAAAGTATTCAGTTAGGAAATTCTATATGTATATATTCTATATGTAAGAGGTAGTGCTAAGGCAGGCCAACGAGGAGAATAATATAAACCATGGTTTCATTGGCTAAAATACAGTAGAGCTAATAAACCAATTGTACTGGTAAGATGGAATTAGAAAATAATTAATAAGAGAGAAGGGAGGGGCCGGAGAGAGGGCTCTGTGCTTATGTGCCCATTTGACAGGCGTGAGGACTGAGGTTGGATCCCTGGCACCCATGTAAAAAGCAGTGCGTGGTGGATGTGCCTCAGTGCTGGGGGAACATGCCTAGGGCTCAGAGACCAACCAGTTTAGCTAAATGGATGAGTTCCAGCTTCAAGGTGCAAGACCTTGTTCCAAGATTAGATGAAGACAGGAGCGGAAGATGGCTCGGCTCCTAGGTCTTAACGGTTAGGAGCTCTTACACAGTGCCCGAGTTCAGTACCAGCGTCTACATCAGGAAGCTCACAGCTGCCTGTAAGTCCAGCTCCAGGGGAGCTGAAACCGTTTTCTGGCCTCTGAAAGCTCTGCACTCATGGGCACACATCTGTACACTCACACACACACACACACACACACACACACACACACACACACACACACACACACAGAATTAAAAATAAGTTTTCAAAAACATACACATGTATGTTTTACAAAGATAAGGTGGGGGTGAATCATAGAAGACATCTGTTGGCGTCTCAGCTGTGTGTATATATCTGTTCACATGCACACGACCACACATACACCAAAATATATGTTAGGCTTAACAGAAATAAAGCATAAGCATTATTTATGAAATTGAACAGAGGGATGTTTTTAGGCTTAAACATATACATCAGAACACAAGACAACTCTCCAAGGACCAGCTGAAGCATCCACATTGTACTAGAAAATGTAAGTGCAAACATCTCTCAAGTAGTAACAAAGGGAAGAAGAAATATCAGTGAAACTGGAAGTTGGGCCTGTGAAAATCCCAGTATAATACCTGCCTGCTTCTGCTCGGAGGTCAAAAATAAGAGGATTTATTGGAATCTAGATGCCTGGTCTGGTAGAAACAATTCTGAAAAAGAATTAACGAAGAGTCACATTTACTAAACACCTACACTGCTGAAGTAATCAAGCCAGTGCGTTTAGGCATAAACTTAGCATAGAATTTTAGCATAGAATCAGGAGTATTTAGAAGTAGACCTGTGCATATTAACACAGATTTCTAATGAAGACGCTGAAGCAGTTCAACCTGGGAAGTAGCACCTCTCTCCAAAACATGCTCTAGAACAGTGGTTCTCAACCTGGAGGGTCACGACTCCTTGGAGGGGGTCACAGGGCCCTTTCACAGGGGTCACCTAAGACCAACCCACATATTTACATTGTGATTCATAACAGTAGCAAAATTGCAGTCATGAAGTAGTAAGGAAGTAATTTTATGGTTGGGGTCAGCACAGCACGAGGAGCTGCATTAAAGGGCCATAGCATTAGGGAGGTTGAGAACCACTGCGCTACAACAGTTTAACTGTGGACAAGAGTAAGGAACCTGACTTTATCCTACACGAGTTATCTTGAACTATACCAGAGCCTCTGTCTGGTCAGCTTCAATTGTCAACTTGATGAAGCCTGGAGTCATCCAGAGAACTCTGAAGGGAGGAACTGAGTAATCAGATTAGCACGTGGGTGTCATTGGCAAGGTGTAATCTTGATGGTTAATGATGTAGGCGCCCCACCCACAGTGGGCAGCTGCATCATCCCTATGCAGATGGCTCTGGGCTAGCTAAGCATGGACCCTGTGAGGGACCAGAGAGCAAGCCAGGAAGCAGTCTGTCCGTGGTTCCTTCCTGGACTTCTCCCCACATGGATTGATTATGACCTAGACATGTATGGCAAATGTTCCTCTCTTCCCCACGTTGCTCTTGGCCAGAGGGTTTTTATCACAGCAGCAGAACGAGACTAGGATAGTCCCAAATTTAAATGGCAAAACAATAAAACTTCTCAGGAGAAACCTTCCAACATTTGTGTAGAATAAGATTTGGTAGTAGGACACAAAAAACATGAACATAGAAGAAAAACATTGTAAATTGGAACATATTAACAATTTAAAAGTAATGTTCTTGGGGCTGGAAAGATGGTCCAGCAGTTAAGTGCTTTGACTGGGCTTCCAGAGTACCTGGGTTTGATTCCCTGTACCCACAACAGACATATATGCAGGCAGTGTGTGTGTGTGTGTGTGTGTGTGTGTGTGTGTGTGTGTGTGTGTATGTGTATTTATGTATACAGCTATACAGATAAATAAAATTTGAAAAGTTACAAAATATTAGTAATAAAATGCAAATGAAAGGCAGATCTCAGACTGCTGGGGTGTGTGTGTGTGTGTGTGTGTGTGTGTGTGTGTGTGTGTGTGTATGTACACATATAATTTATGTATTATTTTGTAAGAACCATGATTACTCTTTACTATGCCAGAGTACCTGGGACAAGTAACTTAAGGAAGGAAGTTTTTTCCTGTCTCTTAGCTCAAAGGCACTGCCCATTATGGTGGGGTGACAATGTGGCAAGAGTCTCATACAGATTGCTCCATTCCTCCTATAGTCTGGACACACCCGGGGATTGTGCTCAGTTTGCTCTGTTTATGTTGATCACTCTGACACCCCCCACCCCCCAACTGCCGTGTGGAATGCCACATAGTGCTGACCCAATCTAGACATTCCTTCACAGACTTGACCAGAGGTTTGTCTGCTAGGCTATTTTACTTCCAGTCAAGTTGAGAGTCAATGTTAACCATCATAAAGTGTGTCTAGAAAGCACACTCAGCCCTGAAGTCACCGACAGAACCTTTTAAAACTCAATTAATTTGAATGTGTTCTCTACTAAGGAAGATATACTGGGATTCAGTATCATTCGTTGTCAGACAAATGAAATTATAGCCACAAGAGATGCTACCACAGGTTTATTGGAACAGTAGAATGGTCCATTTCAAAGGTTGAAATTACCACCTTTTGGTAACAGATACGGAACAGTTCATCCACTGCACACAGGGGTATAAAATTGTACCAGAACCACTTGAGTGGATTGTCTCGGTAGTACCTTATAAAGTTAAATACCATCTCATCCAACAATTCCAATCCTAGATATTTGTCTAAGGGGAATGAAAACGTGTCTCTATATAAAAAGTATGTGCGAACATTCCTCTCACTTCCAAGTAACCAGGCTGGAAACAGCACAGATCCCCATTAGCAAGTGGACTGTAAACAAGACAGTTAACAATGGAATAGCACCCCACAGTAAAAAGCAAAGCAGTCAAATATGTGGCAACGTGGATAATCTCAAAATACAAGTAGTAAGTGAAGAGGCCAAGATACAAGAGGATACGTAGGAATGCTCAGTAAAACACTAGGAAAGTAAAGTTTAGCATAGGGACAGAGAAGTCCATGTTTGCATGGGGCTGAGGGTAGGATTACATCAACTGGGAAGCAAGTTAAAAAAACCCTTTGGTGTGCAGAAAATGTTCGGTATCTTGATTTCATTCCCAGGAACATGGAGTACACACTTGTCAAAACTCATAGAATATGCCCTGTGGGTATACATGGCCAATGGGATGGCTCAGCGGGTAGAGGTGCTTGCTGATAAGCCTAACAGTCTGAGTTCAATCCCCAGGCTTTACATGACAGAAGGAGAGAACTGGTTCCCCAAAATTGTCTTCCGATCTCCATATGTGCACCATGGCATGACAAAATAAATAAGAAAACGTCATAAAGATCCAGCTGTACATAGACGGTGTTTAATTCTGAGGGGCAAGTTCTTGGAGTCCATGAAGAAAAACTTGGTGAAGCTGTTGACAGTTTTCCCTTTTCTAAAACTTGTTCTACCTTGCACATTAGGAATTTCTGTGATCTCTGCATTTATGTTTAGGCTATGGTGGAACAGAAGGTGGAGGGGGGGGAAAGGAAGGACAAAAATATTTGTGAATCGATTTATTCAAAGGGTATCTATTGAGTACTCCATGTGTATCAGTATATGCTGGGTGCCTACTATGTAAAGGGAATATAAGTAGGCCTTGACCTCTAAAGAGCTCCCGGCTACTCGAGTATAAGCCAAACATGGTTTACTGAGAAAAGTGCTGAGGCTGCTTACACAGGGACGAGTAATGCACTCCCACAGGGGTTTGGTGTGGGAACAGGACTGAGGATGGGGCAGGGCTGTGTGTGTGTGCGTGTGTGTGTGTGTCTGTGGCGCGGGGGGGGGGCGATGGAGTCACGTGACAAATCCTGGGAGTCAGGCTCCTGAGGCCAGCATCAGGGTGTATATCTGAATCTATTGCACAACACATAAGCTTATATACAGTCTTTGAGTCAATCCCAAGCCCCTAAATTCTCAGCCAGTCATATCTCGCCACACTGTCACCCTGCTCCAGTGAAGCCCTGCCTGATGAGGTAACTTGGAAGGAGTGGGGAAGCATCCACCACCTGTTAGGACTTCTGTGAAGATGGGAGGGCAGCCACTACTCTGGCCTCAGTTTCTTTTTGCTGTCTCACTGATGTTCTGGGAGGCCTTCTAGGTTTAATGCGGTGTGTGACAGATCAGGACTCTTCGAGGAGTTGAGGAGCCTATGGTGTCTTACTCTCCAGCCCACTTTTTCCCTCACAAGGTTGACCTCCACATCCCCCCCCAGCTTGGGACCTAGGAGGTAATAATTGCATTTACTATGAAAGCCAATCAGTGGTTAAAGTTATGTGCTTTGGAATAAGACTGATTTGGACTGGAATTCTGGCTATGCTATTGATTGTGGCAAAGTCAGGTTAGAATCCAGTATAACGTGCCATAAGACCACCCCTCATGGAGTCACACACGTGCTTAGTAAGTGATAGCTATTGTGTTCCAGTGGGGCAACGGAAGAGGAGGAGAGAGGGGTGGGGGGTATAAGAGACCACATGCAGCAAGGCATGCATGGGAGGTCACAGTTTCAGGACAAGGCGTTGGGCAGTGCATGGCGGTAGGGGAGTTGGAGTAGGACCAAGTGAGCACATGACCTGAGGGCCGCACTGTGCCCTGTGACGGTGCAGGTTCCTAAATAGCACAGTGGCTTATAAGAGGTTTCTGAGAAGGTGACTCTGAGGACGATGACAACAATAACGAGGACGAGGGTAGAGGAGGAAAAGGAGGAACGCAAAGTTCAGTATTGTGGCTATTGTAGTAGTAGTTCAGTTTAGAGACAACGGAAGTGTAAGGACAGTGCTCAAATGCAGAGATGGCTCTAGTCAGAGCTGCCTTTCAGAGAAGTCATCAACAGAATGTGGTGGTACATTGGATAAGGGACTCCGTGAACTGGAGCAGTTGAAGATAATTCTGGAAAGTGTAGCTTGGGTACCTGGGCGATGGTGCAGTGTTTCATAGAAACAGTAAGGACATGAGGGAGAAGTTTCTTTCATGAGTTAAGACAGTGGTTGAAGAAGGCAGTGACTTTCAAAGTGTTTGAGGACTGTTCTTAACATATGTGTTTTGAATACTCTCCAATATGTTTAACTCTTTATATGTTAATAATATACATAAAATTGTACTCTAATATTCATATGCATTATAAAACATACACAAAGAAGAAAAATCAGATGAAATGAGAAACACACATAAATCAAAACCAGGACGTAGTTTTGAATACCAAGAACCTTTAGATTCACAGGTTCAGGTCCCCGTAACATCACAGAGAAGAGGCGTGCTGGACCACCTTCAGCCCAGGGAAAGCTCGGAGTGCCTTATATTCCTGAACACCTTTTTCTCCTAATTTCTAATTTCTGCTAAGAATGGGTATATTTGTGAAACTCCCTTAATATCCACTCTGAGCTGCTCTAGAAAGTCATCGTAATTCAAACAAGGAAGTGTTAACTTCCTTGACACAAACTTTGGCTGTGACACGAGGCACCTGTCCCCCTTAAAAAATGTCAGGAGAGACACTTACATGCTCACAGGCTCTGGCCAGCACAAAGCAGTCCATGACCTCTTCTCCTTAAGATAACATAGTGAGTGTGTTCCATGACCCCGACAGCTCAGAGCAAAACACACAACACTGCATTTAAAGTAAACGCTCTGCTAGTGTGCTACTCCAGTTTATCGAGGCTCTGCCTTTCTGCTGCAATTTCCTTTGTGGTTATGTGAGACCACTTGTGGCAGCCTGATAAACATGGAGGGCTACTGCTGCCAGATTTTAATTTGGACAGTACAGAACATAATTTTGATTAATTGGTCCAGTAGGAACTGGAGTGGGAGCTAAACAGCTCTGGGGGTCTGTGGCAAGGAATCGGGGGGACTTCATCAGCTGTCCCTGAGGCAGCTTCCCAACCGAGTGCCAGGGTGGCTTAATCAATACATTTATGTCTCAGATAAGACCTGAGGCCTGATTGGACTGGATTCTATTAAACCTCGTGCTGTCTGTGCTACTATATACACACAATCCTGAGCCTGGGATTCCTTTTAAGGACACAGAAGGAATAGTGAAACTCTACCCCTTCTTTTGGTCCAAACTGCAGCGAGTAAGGGAGGGAGTGGGCAGAAGTTTGAATTGCCAGCAGCTGCTTAAGCTAAGCTGGTGTGTGAATGGATCTCCAGTCTCTGTGAGACTAGCAATGTGGGTCTCCAGGATCCAGAACCAGTGGCAAGCCCAGCTGGAGCCGAGGCCTAGTGAACCACAGGCCCATCCCCCTCCAGAACAGCAGGGGAGAGAAGTCAGTGAGTGGGTAGGGAATGGCTGCCACATGTGGCTTGAAAAAAGCTTCAAGTGACTCGATTTACAGATCATGTCCTGTAACTCACAAGTGGGAGTAAGGAGTGAAAGGGCTGACTGTCAGACTTTTTTGCTTCTGTTTTCTGACTCCTTGTGGTGGTGCAACTGTTTATTTTGTGTGGAAGGGTAGGGTCAGGAGCCAGGGCTGGGGAGGAACTGACCAAGTGACTCCTGAAGAATCTGAGAGCAGCTCACCAGCATCGCGGTAGGTGCGGTGGCCCAGATAAGCAGGAGCACCTTTCCCACAACCTTGGCCTTTCCCCGATACTGCATCAAGAGTGTTGGGAGTTTCCTTTAGGTGTTAAAGTTACAAAGTCATGTTTTTCCTGCTAACTTTCAGTGCTAGTTTACCAGGCACAGAGTTTCCCTGACTGTGCTCATACACATGTGTTATCGTGCTGTGCTGCTGGTCTTTGAGACTGACCTCACACCCTCCCTCGCCTCACCTCAGTAATCCTTCCTCTGCTCTCACATGTCCCTTGTGCTTTTGCGCCATGCCCATTTTTCAATCTAGGTTAAGGACATGAGAAAAAACACTTGAGTAGTTATCTTTATGAGCATGGTTTGCTTTGCTTAACATAGCAATCTCTTGTTCTGTTTTTCTGGAAAAAAAAAGTCATGGTTTCATTATTTTTTCTCTTTATGGCTAAGTAAAACTCCTCTTGTGTACGCACCATACTTTCTACCCCAGCCATCTCTCGATGGACATCTCTTAGTTCTGTTTCGTGGCGATCGTGACTGGTGGTAGAGCTGGGCTACACAGGGACTTGCATGCTGACGTCTACCGTGGCTCATCCAGTGCATACTCTGACTGGCTGTAAGGGTCTCCTTTCGCTGCCTCATTGCTGACACTGGTGGTGGTTTTCTTGCTGTTAGCCATTCTTATGGAGTGAGGTGAACTCTCAAAAACGAGTTTTATGTGCATTTCCCTGGTGACAAAGGACACTACATTCTTTCCCAAGTTCTTCTGTTTAAGAACCGTCTCAGTTCCAGGACCTGTTTTCTGACTAATGATTTGTTCTTTGTGGTGCTGACTCGTTCCCGTTCTTTATGTACTCTACATGTTAATCCCTGTCCTATGCACAGTTGACAGGCTTTTTGTTCCCCAGGAGGCTGACCCTTCATTTGCTGTTTTCCTTCACAAAGCCCCAAATCAACATGCCCACAGCTCTGTGGCAAGTGAAGGCCATAGGAGGACGGTGTAAGAATAGAATTGTTCTGAGTCAGACAGATCTGTTTTCAAAATTGGACTCTTCTGTGTGACCTTGGAGAGATCACTCAGGTTCTCCAAGCTCCAGTCACAGAGAGTAGTCTGTGTAGAAACTTCCAGCACCTCTCCTGTTATTTGGAAATGACTCCTCCTCACATCGATGCCGACTGCTCCTTGATCATGTTTAAAGATCTCACCATCCTTATTCGCTTTGGTTTTGCTTGCATTGTTCACACCTTATGCAAGGGCTTGTTAGCAGCTAAGTCATGGCCTCTCCTTCCTCCTGGGTACAGCATGCTGTTGGATGTAGTATTAGCATGGCCCTGAATGTTTACCGTCTCGAAGTTGAAAGTCAGATTGGTCTAGCGCCGTCCAGGCAGGAAGCAGGATAACTTAGTCTCTTTTATATTCATAAAGTCGCTGTTGAGAATTTGGAATCCAGAATGTTCTTGTTTTGTTTTACTGGAAATAGCAAGGTTAGTCTGTGGTGCTGAGAAAACTGAAAAGGAGTGGAACGGTCTTTGTATTTCCATGATACAGCAAGTTGAGAAGGAAGCATCTGTTTTGGTTTTTGGTTTGAGGGAAAATGATCCCTCATGGCAGGGTAGGCGTGGTGGGAGCTCGAGGTGGCTGGATATGTCACACCCACAGTCAGTCTGAAACTGCAGCCTATCTGATGATGCCACGTCATAGTCAGGGTGGGCCACCCCTCCTCAGTTGAACTGGTCTGTAATACCATCGCAGACATACCTACAGATAGGTCTCCTTGGCAAATCAAAACCCAGTCAGGCTGGTGATGAAGATTCACCATCACAGTCCTGTAAAGGCTAAGAAGGAGTCACCCAAGGAAGAGAGAAAAACTGCAGCCCAGCCGGGATGAAATGGTAGTGGGGATGGAATGGCCCTTCCCTTCAGACAGATGCTGGAATGTATTTCATGAGCACTGTGAAACAAAAACCCCACATTCCAGTCATTTCTCATTTGCTGGTGTAGAAATTGAGGTGTTTCAGTTTGGTTGTCACATACTGTGATGTGTGTGGAAATGGGCAGCTGAAATGGTCCAATTAGACCAAGGCAGCATCAGTCCAAACTATAACCCTTAGCAAAAACGTAATCCAGGATCAAACAGAAGTCCCGCAGATGTGCACACATCATTTAAGGCAGCTTTCGAGAAGACTGTTGGCTGACTGGCTCTGGACTGGAGGCTGATGAGAAATCCAGACATGGTCCTGCTGGAAATGTGTGCAGCTTTAACGAAAACGTTAAATTCCTATTCAGTATCTATTTAATCTGTCCCAGCAAGGTCCTTCCCATAGGCGGAGCTGAAAGCTGTCCTGACATTCCCCATACAGAGCACTTTTCCAAACGCATTTTAACAATCTGAATAAAACGTGAGAACGAAATTTAGTTTTTGGCTGTTTTATTTAAGCTTAAGGTTTTTTTGTTTTGTTCAATTCAAAACAATGTATTTTGTCTTTAGTGGATTGTAGAGAATCATTTTTTAAAATTTCTTCCCCCATATGCACAGGAATACTCGAGGCCTTCTGCACAGGACAGAGCATCCACACAGAGCTGGAAGGAGGAGAGAGAAAAGCATGTAGGGAGGGAAAAGTTGCAGTATTAACTTTTTATGTGTGTGGATGTTTTGACTGGATGTATGTCTGTGTACCATGTGTGGTCGCTGGAGGCCAAAACAGTGCAGTAGCTCCCCAGATTTAGAGTTACAGACAGTTGTGAGCAACCATGTGGGTGCTGGAAACCAAACCTAGGTCCTCTGGAAGAGCAGCCAGTGTTTGTGAGCACTGAGTGTCTCTCCAGTCCCTGGGTTGCAGCATTGTCAGAACGGTTCACTAGCAGACAAATGAGAGTCTCGTTAAAAACAGATTACATTCTTTCCCAATCTTTGTGGAGCACAGTTCACATCGTGATATAGCATTTTCTGGTGAAAATGTCATGATATGATATATAGCACGTTCATAATTAAAGAAATTAAAAGGAATTCTGCTAAGCTGTGGCATTGGTGAGGTTGTTCAGTGTTTAGAGCGCTTCCTCACAAGCCTGATGACCTGAGCTTGGCCCCTGAAACCTATGGTGGAAGATTCCTAAAGAACCTTGTCCTCTGACTCCAAAGCCATAGTGTGGCACGATGAAGGACAACAGACAGCTATTGTTACAGTGATTGAGCGTGTGTGTGTGTGTGTGTGTGTGTGTGTGTGTGTGTGTGTGTGAGTGTGTGTGAGTGTGTGTGTTGAGTGTGTGTGTGTGTGTGTGTGTGTGTGTGTGTACACTCATGCATGAGCTTACATAGCATGTGTATGGACATCAGTCTGTTCTTTCTTTCTACTGTGTGTGTTCCAGGGATCAAATCAGGTCATCTGGCTTGACAGCAGGTCTCTTTACCCATTGAGGCATCTTGCCAGCCTGGAGCCTGGAGTGACACTGTTCTATCTGTGAAGAGCACATTGGCTCTGTGAGGGGAGGTATGGAGTGAATGGAGACTTGAAGCTCTGGATCAGACAGTTAAGAAAGACCAGGGAGTTTCTGCTCAAGTTCCCCGGTCGCTGAGGTGACACTTGTGAGGTATTCGCTCAGTGCCTGAGGGGTGGTCATATGGTCTATGTCACTGTCAGAACTGTTGAGACCTCAGAGGAATGGCTCTCACTTCAGTGTGGACAGGAAGAAAAAGAAAGCCTACCACTGTTGTACCACATCTGCTCCCCTGAGGATTCATGCCTTTCCCCTTTATTCAGCCAGTGAGAGCCAGAGTCTACAGAGCTGTGAAACATTTGGGCCAGGGCTGTCACGGGATTTACAGTTCCGTCTCATTTTAAACCTTCAAGCACATGATCCATAAGAGCTAAGCTTTGGATCATACAGTCTATACCAGTCTATATTAGTCTATACCAGTCTGTACCAGTCTATACCAGTCTGTACCAGTCTATACCAGTCTGTACCAGTCTAGAAAATCTAATTCAGTCCCTAGAACTTCTCCTAGCAGTCTTGAACACTGATGGACTCTGTGGTCTCAACCTCAGTTGCTTAGGTGTCCCCTCCCCTCCCCTCCCCCTTGCCTGTCTCTGTGGCTGTGTGGCCAGATTGCCACACTGAGTGCAGACCAGGACAGGAACCCAACTGTTTCTTGGGCTCAGCAGGAACTGTTGCACACAGAGCAGCCTTTCTCTGGGGAGGTTCACAAAGGCAGTACAAGATCAGTCTGGATATTTCTTTCCTTTTTTTTATCAAGAAGTTCTGCCAAATACTAGCAGTACTCAGAGAAAATATATACAAAGTCTGAAGTCCAGTGGGTCATGTGGCCCAGGAGCTCGGAGAGCTTTTGTTCTTTCCAAGAACGAGTTGGTCTCCAGCACCCACATGGCAGCTCACAATCAACTCCCTCTTCAATGCCCTCTTCTGGTTCCCACAGGAACTGCACACATGTGGTACATAGACATGTATTCAGGCAAAAATCCATACACATAACATTAAATAAATCTTTAAAAAAGTCAAGCTGAATCAAGTAGGAATTCCTCCCACTTTAAATTTTCTACATTTAACGGACACGGCTGCTGCCAGAGTCGTTTCTAACTTCAGACTCTTGTGCAATCTTGCTCAGTCTCCAGTGAGACCTTTATGCAGTGAAAATTCCTTTGAAATGGTTGTCCAATGACTGACACTTATTCCAGAATTCCATGATGGCATCTGCTTAATCCTTTATGCTAGTGAAGGGCTTTTGATTAAAGGCAAGTGTTTCCAGAGGGCACCGAGATTGAAGCAGTGTAATAAGCTGCCGATGAGTTGGAGTCTGACGGTGGAGGTTGGAGTAAGCTGTGGACAACAGAGCAAGCCGAAAGCAGTCTACAGAACGCAGGCAAACCGCCCCATATAGGACAGAAATGCAGGTGGCATTCCAACGAGGAAGTGCCTGTGTGGCTGTTGCTGCCGTGCCCCTAGTGAGCTGTCCTATCCATTCATGATGTCACAGCAAACACGACCAACGTTTTCCACTGCTATGCCATGATGCATTCCCCGTTACTTCTGCAGAGCGAGCGCACAATGTGTAAGTGATGAGCCAGGCCCCAAGATAAATCCTTGGTTGTATTTATCAATATAAGTCCTTCAACTAATATGGAATAATAATTCATATTAGTTTTGCTCCCACTTAAAAGGCGATGAGGACATTATTTCATAAGCTGGAGGTCTCTGCAGTATCATCAATTCACATTTAAGATGAGAAAACTGAGGCTAAGAAAGGTGAAATCATGTGCCCTCGAGTCACAGAGAAAGCGAACTATTGAGTCATCCATCGTTCAGGCTCAGGTCTTCTGACAGCACAGCGCTGCTCTGAACCTGTGAGTCAAACTGAAGTCCAGAGGCTGCTCCTGATAGATGGGAGGGCTGGAGAGAGTGGAAGTAAAGATAAACAAACTGGCTTATCTGGACAGGGCCTCAGCTCATTAGGAAGAAGGATGAGGAGGAAGGGCAGGAGGGTGGAAACAGCACAGAGTCAGTCACGGGGAGAGTGTGGAACAAGGCAAAGCCAGACGTCTGTGGACTCATTCTTAGATAAACTTGAAAAACAAAAAGAAGCAGAGAGTTCAGGTATATAAGAGACACAAAGAAAAAAAAAAACCTTGTGTATTATTATTAATGCTCGTAATGGACTCTGCAGGGAGAGGGAAGCCTGCCTCTGACAGAGGAAGATGAGAACTTCCAGAGCATTCGTTCCCATAGGATCTGGAGATGGGGCCCTTTTTTTTCCCATCCAAAAGCATTTAGTGAAAAGAGGGAGGAGGAAAAAAGATGATAATTGATGAGGGATGTGTCATGCCCTATTTATAACCCTAGGAAGAAAGTGAAATTCAATAGAGTGCAGACTGACTTATCATACAAAGGCATGGAGTTAACAATACAAACAGAGACTTATGAGGGCAGCCAGGCCCCAGGGCTCACCCGAACGCTGTGTTTCAAAAAGGATACCTTTCTATGATAGTCACACAGAACTTTTATCAAATGATAAGGACACCAATAATAGCAATTTTCTGTGTCCTTAGGCTGCCCCTCAATATCTGCGTTTCTAAGATTAACCATGGTCCACTGACTTTTGCACTTAGTGGTCATTTGGGGATTAAGCCTTGAGCTCAGACCTTTGTTATAACCGTGGGAAGTGTGTGATCTGCAGTTTATAATTGTTCCTGAAGGAAAAGAAATGATAGCTTATTAAGGTCATGTGTAGGGATAGTATATTTATAAGGTAGTGTTAGGAAATATTTTAAGAGAGTAGACGGGCTCTATAGAGAGAAGGCTCAGTGGGTAAAGGGTTTGCGGCTTGAGCTTAAGGATGTCCAGCATCCATGTAGATGCTGGGTGTGCATGGCGGCCTACCTGAATCCAGCCTCGGCAGCCTGCCTAGATAGATGTGCTGAGCAATGGGGTTGTGGTGTTACTATGTGAGGCTGGACACAGCAGAGGAGACACCCACTGCCACTCTCTGGTCTCTACATGCATGTGCGCAGGCACATGTGTGACACACACACACACGAAAGTGCCCACATGCCATATGCTTGAATAGAACACACCCAAACACATGCAGACATTAAAAGTACAAATTTAAGCTAATCCCCTATAACAAATAACCCCCTTTATGGACATGCATCTTTCTCTCTAGCAATAATCATTTTTTAAAAACAGTTTTTCACCAGTTTAAACGATCAGTTTCTTCAATTGACACATGATCCTTGGATCTAACTTAACTCTAGAAAACCCTAATAAAAAACAAAACAAAACTATTTAGCTGTGGTAGAGACATGAGAATTGTAGGACTTGAATCAAGGTGACCTTGGAAACCCTTCCAAGACTGGTGATGGGAACATCCTCTGGGTCATCTGGGAGCAGCCTTCTTCCTTCTCCCCTGCCCCCACACTTGTTTTCTTGGTTTAATTTTACTCCCCCTCTTCCTGCAGTAGAGACAGCAGGAAATTTTTCTCAAAAAATTTTATTTTTTAATATTAGGGAAAGAAAAGTTGCTTCTGTGTTCTCTGATTACAAATTTACCTCTTTGAATATTCTATTTATTTCCCCGGCTTGGTTACAACTTAGGACTAATCTGACCATCCAGGAGTTTGGGTTGGGTATGTTAGGATGTCAGCTTTTCAGAACCGGTTTTCATAAGGTTTATGATAACTTATTCTCATCTGTAACTAGAAGAAAAGATTGTCATTGAACGCTACAGTGTGTCCATCGCGTGTGTGGTGCTGTCGAGTGGCTCATGTCAGTGGTGTTTGTACAGAGGCTGGGATATAACCTTAAGAAAGAGGCGCTTAAGATGTGGCACGGGGGGCTGGAGAGATGGCTCAGCGGTTAAGAGCACCCGACTGCTCTTCCAGAGGTCATGAGTTCAATTCCCAGCAACCACATGGTGGCTCACAACCATCTGTAAAGAGATCTGATGCCCCTTCTGGTGTATCTGAAGACAGCTACAGTGTTTTTACATATAATAAATAAATAAATAAATAAATAAATAAATAAAAATAAAAAAAAAAAGATGTGGCACAGGAGAGGAAGGGCCGCAAATGCCTCTTGTTCTCCAATAACAAAATTGGTAAAGCTACAATATAAACTTCTAGCAGTTTTTTTTTTTAAAGAATTGAATGAAAGAAACCACATAAGTGTGAAAAATTAAAAAGTATAGAATATTTTATGCTCGAAGAGGAATAGGCAAGTTAGTGACTGTATAATTTGAGGGTGGGGCAGCCAAGCATTCAGTCAAATGTATGGGATTTCGCTGAGCCAGCGGTCCCCGTGTGACTAAGCAGGTCACTCAGTCACATCTTTGTAAAGCCTACCCCGCTCAAAACTTTAGACAGCAGTGGAGAGGAAAAAGAATAATGGAACGCTGGTGAGATTCCCTCTCTACTTACCCTGCTCTTACCTGTGGGCTTAGGTGGGGGCCTCTCTCCAGGGGGTGCCGTTGTGTCAGAGGAGACAGTGACACCACCCCTGGTGCATATGAAGGGGCACCACAAGGAGAATAGTCTAGCAGGGATGAGACGGGGCGAAGAGAGGCTTTCAGTGCTGATGTGGGAGTGGAAGAGGGGATGGGGACAATGCCTTCTTAAATGGCTTGGAGGAGGGGTAAGGTGGGGAGGGGTGGCTCGGGAACCTCCAACTTCCTGCTAGAATAATACAGTTACTTAGCTTCTCTGAATCTCACTTTTCACCGTGGTAGATAGTGGTAAACATCTTGTAAGGTTATTGTGTGGCTGAAGCAGGAGAGTACAGTGCCCAGTGGCTAGTACCCAGCGTCATTTATGTTTCTAAGTGAGTAGATACAATGAGGATGGGTGGGGAAGACTCCAGTGTCGGGGGAGGAGGAGGGGGAATCTTCAACCTTGTAAGAGCTGGCCGCCTCTCTGAGACCCTCCTCAGCTGCTGGGTGCTTTGGGGCTGTTGCCAACGTAGAAATGCATCTTTCTCCCAGACAGGGCAAGGAGCAGTCTGGGAGAAGTCAGTTCACAGTGGAAGTCAGTCCGAGCATTGAAAACAGGCCAGTTGCACCCATACTGTGGAGCTGAGAGAGCAGCCACGGGCAGACAGTGGAGTCCTCTCTGTGGGGTCGCTGGGCTGCAGCGTGGTGACAAATGTACACTGTTCTGAGATCTTGTAATCTGTCTAGCTTACTCGGCGACATTTCCATGACATGTGGAGAATGCAGCCGAAGCCATCCAGTGTGGTTTCCTCACTCTTGTTTTGATTTAGTATTTGTTGTTTACAGTATTATCTCCAGTAACAACCATGGAATTTCCTTCCCCACTAATCTGGTCTATTTCCATCTTGCCTGTTTATTTTCAATTTCCTTTTTCTTGGCTTGAAACATCCCATGGCTCTGCCTTGTTTATTTCCTCGCCTGTGTCAGCATCCTTCGTCAGCATGTCCCCTCAGGAACTCTGTCCATTTCATTGTGTAGGTTGCATTGGCCTGATTCTTACATGAGTGTTACAGACTCCATGTTTCTAACTGCCATGTGGTGGCCTGGGCTATCATTGCACTCACGGTCTCTCTTGGCAAGCAGTCAGGCTTGCTGTCTGTGGCTTCCAGATGAACACCTGAGGCCCAAAGAGAAAGACTCCGTCCATACAGATTTGTCTCAGTTTCTCTGATGTCACCCCGACCCGCTCATTGACTTCATCTTCCATGTACTCGTATTGGCAGCCGGTCAAGTGAGCATATGGCCTGTCTGCAGCTATGCTCAATTCCCTGGAGTCAGAGCCACAAAAGCAGCCTTGTTAATTAACGATCAATTCCATTTTACAATATTAGCCACCTGGAATACATACTGAATCTAGACTTGCTTCCTCAATATCAAGAACTCAGCCCGCCAAGCCAGTGAGGTATAAGGAGATAACTTGACTTTATTACTTGTTATGGGAGTTTGCAAAACAGTGCCTCCTTTTTACTTCTGGATTGTCAGGAGTTACTGAATTATTGGATAACAATGTTAATAATGAATTGACATCCATTTGACACTTACTTATACTTGCTCTGAATAGGACACATCTATAGTCTCAAGATGCTTACAGGACTTGAAGGAGGAAATGGAGTCGTACAGTAAAGTCGCATGGGTGATACAGTCTATAGGTCCACCCATTTCGTACATGGAGAGGGAGGGTCCCCACTAACATCTTGGAGTGTGTGGACTGGAGGGAACAGCTCTCTGTCTCTGTCTCTGTCTGTCTGTCTGTCTGTCTGTCTGTCTGTCTGTCTGTCTCTCAGAGAGGGGAGAGAGAGAGAGAGAGAGAGAGAGAGAGAGAGAGAGAGAGAGAGAGAGAGAGAGAGAGAGAGAACTAAAATAACTGGATACCTTAGGGATCGGTGTGTGTTTTGAATGGCTGGGATAGTATGGCCTCGATGGTAAGCAATGGTCAGTGGCTCAGAGTTAGAAAAGGGAGGTGAAAGGAGCCAGGCACAAAGCGCCCCAGCTGCTATATGAAAGAGTTTGGATTTATTCTCCAAGAAAACTTTACGTAAGTTTACATAAGCAGAATATCATGAAAGTGTGTTTGTGGGACCTGAGGGAAAAAGCAAGAAGATTCTATAGGACATTGTGGCACGGAGGCCGGTTGTAATGAGATTCTGACTAGAGCTGCCTTCCAGAATAAGGAGCCACTGAAAAGCCTTGTTTGGCTCCGGCAGTAACCCAGAGCCCAAGGCAGCACAGCTGATAAACCCTCCCGGGAAGCCCTCTCCTTCTGCTTCCCCTGCAGCAGTCTTGTCCTCTTACTTACTGAGGTGGGCCTGCCATCAGGGCCTGCTGCATACTCGTGTGCTCCGCTGCGCCCCAGCCCTCCCTCACAGTTGGGAAATGTCGTTCTGTGGCACGTCACACATTATCTTGTACTGTGCCTCGTTATTAAAGCTTACTTACAGCCTTTCGCCCTGGAGCTGTAGGCCTTGGAGATTTGAACAGAATTACTGAATTATTTGTGTTTGCCTAGCATAGAGCTCTGCATGCGCAGCTTCCAGGGTGCATCTGAGGAGTAGAACTCACAAAGCTTTAGCTAGTGTCTTCCAAACCGTCTGTGAAGTACAGAATGTGAAAAGGCCACTAAGACTTTACTTTTTTCTGAACCCATTCCCACTTCTCCTCCCCAGGGTCCACAGCAATAGACATAAACATGCATGCATGCATGTGTGTGTGTGCGTGCACGTACACACACACCACACACACACCACACACACACACACACACACACACACACACACACACTTTATGACATTTGTATCACAGAAGCTTCGAGCTGGCTCAGCTATTGAAAGCCCATAATGCTCTTGCAGAGGACCCAAGCTCACGTCTCAGTACTGACATGAGCTCTCTCAAAGCCACCTATAGCCCCAGCTCCAATGTTTGATGCCCTCTACTGGCCTCCAAGGGTACCTGCACCCATGTGCACTTATCCCTCCATGTAATTAAAAATAAAATCTATTAAAAATAGTTAAAATAGACTAAAAATAGTTTGCGTCACTGTCCATTATCAAGATATGTTCTTTTTCTTCTGGAAGCCTGCATTAAAATACCAGTCATATGGACTGGAGAGATGGCTCAGTTACTGACTCTTCCAGAGGTCCTGAGTTCAAATCCCAGCAACCACATGGTGGCTCACAACCATCTGTAATGGGATCTAATGCCCTCTTCTAGTGTGTCTGAAGACAGCGACAGTCTACTTATATATAATAAATAAATAAATCTTTAAAAATATCAATCATAAATATTTGAATATAAAAAGGGGACATAAGAGTAATGACTGTTGTAATATGATCTTCAGTGATTCCACTGTCCAAAAATGGAGCACAGTAATTTGATTTCATACTTTTTCAAATATTTTTTATTTTAATCTAGATTGTATTTTATTTTTTCAGCAGATTCGTAATGCCTCCTGCTTACCTCTTTCAAGATGGAGGAGAAATCTGTGGGAGAACCTACTCAAGTGGTGTCTAAAGTCAAACTTTCCACAAAAGTAGAAAGCCCAGGACACTGGCTGGTGGATGATCACGCTCGAATATGGGAAGTTTTAAAGACAGAGGAGGTAAGACAATGAATGCTAAAGGACAGAGCTGGAGCAATGGTGTGTGGCTCATACCTGAGATAGAAAAACTCCTACTGGAGTGGATACCCCATGCCAGCTTGGACGTCTGTTCAGAGGCATAGGCACAGCCAGGCTAGAGAACAATAAACTGGAGATATGTCCCTTGGACATTATTGATGACACAGTGACTCAGGTAAAGGAACAAATAGCATTAACCAAAGCATAGAGTAACGATGTGAGCTCAGATGCGTGGAACCTGTCCTCTGGCTTGGATGACCCAGTGGTATAGATGAAGGCACTCTTCTTCCCGGCTTCTTTCCCAAGGTTGCTCTTCTGTGATTTCCTTCTTTCTCAAGCCTTTTACTGAAGTCCCAACAAATGCTAGTATTGTGTGTGTGTGTGTGTGTGTGTGTGTGTGTGTGTGTGTGTGTGTGTGTGATGTATAAGATAGGGAAGTGATACATTATGGCTTTAATTTTGTTGTGTGTTTGAGATAAGCTTCTAAAAAATGATGAGTCCGGAAGAAGCACGTCCCTAAAGCACAGTAGAATGAGAAGCTATTACAAGAGGATTGGAGGATGGGGTTGAGAGCCCGAGCTTGGGAGAATCTCACTTCACTGACCTTGGCATTTACCCAGCTTGACTTCTCTGAACTGAAATGAAGGCTGGGTATAATGGATGGATGGAAAGAGAATCTCAGGGAGAAGGCCAAAACATACAACTACAAAACAGCCAATGTGGTCTGGCAAGGTGACAGGGAAGACTGAACACTTGGTAACAGGTAGTGGGAAGGTGAACAGATTCTTCAGAGGGCTCACCTGGGAGCTCTCACTGCCTGAGAGAGCTGTCCAGGGGCTGGGCCATGGCTTGAAAGCTCAGGAGTATTATTTCTCATAGACCTAACAGCAGGGTGCTCATAAGAAACTCAACGTGACAGTGCAAACAATAATGGAGGGGCACGACTTTGGAAGGCTGTGCTGAGTGAGTGTAGACATGAGAGTATGTGAGTCTTTCCACTTTAATGTCCATCAAGTGAATTCATGGGTTAATTCACAACTTGTCAATTCTTCCTTCTAAAGTAGTAATACCAATTTGTTCTCTGACCAATAGTATGCAAAAGTTTCCACTTTCCTATGTGCATGTCAACTCTTGGAGTTAATAGATTCCCTACTGTTTCTGATCTTGCTGGTACACGTTCTTCATTGCGCATTGATTCTCTTTTGCACCTCAGCCTTATCTGAGATTGCTTTTAATAAAAAATTTAAAACATATTTTTTACATTCTGTATGCTTATTTTGTGAATGAATGTTTCTCGACAGCTTGAGCTCGCTTTAACTTTTCCATTAGTGTTTAAGTGTTTAGGTTTCTGAGAGTTACAACGTAATGAGTCTCTCTCTCTCTCTCTCTCTCTCTCTCTCTCTCTCACACACACACACACACACACACACACACACACACACACACACACACTACATGAATTTATATCTTTCTTTAGTCTGGAAGTCTCTCCAGGATTTTTAATTCTGAATTTCCCACGTTCTCCTTTTGTGTATCCTACCCAATCTATACCTTCTCATTCTTTGTTCCTGCTCTGCAACGTCTTTCAGAATTACTGTGTTTATTCCTCTTTGTGCTGCATTCCCACTAATTTCATGACTATATTCCAATCACTAAATGATATTTTTACTTCTGGAATGTGTTTTTGGTTATTGTTTTTCTTTTTCTTTTTTTTTTTTTTTGGTTCTTTTTTTCGGAGCTGGGGATCGTACCCAGGGCCTTGCGCTTCCTAGGCAAGCGCTCTACCACTGAGCTAAATCCCCAACCCCGGTTATTGTTTTTCTTTTCTTTCTTTTTTTATTAATTATTTTATTTATTTTCATTTCAATGTTGTCCTCCTTCCCATTCTCCCCTCCAAACCCCCCCCAGCCCCTCCTCCTTCCCCTTTGCCTCTATGAGGGTACTCCTCCACCCACCCACTCCTGCCTCACCTTTCTAGATACCCTTTCTCTGGGTCATTGAGCTCCACAGGATCAAGTACCTCCCCTCCCACTGATGCCAGATAAGGCCATCCTCTGCTACACATGCAGCTGGAGCCCTAGGTCCCTCCAATGTGTACTCTTTGGTTGGTGGTTTAGTCCTTGGGAACTCTGAGTGGTCTGGTTAATTGATACTGTTGTTCTTCCTATGGGGTTGCAATCCCCATTAGCTCCTTCAGTCTTTCCTCACCTCTTCCACTGAAGTCCTAGGACTCAGTCCAGTGGTTGGCTGTGAGTATCAGAGTCTGTCTTAGTCAGGTGCTAGCTGAGCCTCTCAGGAGACAGCTATACCAGGTCCTGTCAGCATGCACATCTTGGTATCAGCGTAGTGTCTTGGTTTGGTGTCTGCAGATGGGGGTAGATTGCAAAGTGGGTCAGTCTCTAGATGGCCTTTCCTTCAGTCTCTGCTCCATTTTTTGTCCCTGCATTTCCTTTAGACAGGAACAAATCTGGGTTAAAAAGTTTGAGATGGGTGGGTGGTCCCGCCACTCAACTAGGGGCCATGTCTATCTACTAGAGGTGGTCTCTTCAGGGTCTCTGTCCCCACCGTGGGGCATTTCAGCTAATGTCATCTCCACTGGGTCCTGGGATCCTTCTGTATCCCTGGTGTCTGGGACTTTCTAGTGGTTTCCAAAGGTCCCCACTCCCCATTGCTACATATTTCTATTCATTCTCCTGACCCTTTGAACGTCTCTCCTGTCTCCTCCCATATCTGAGCCCATACCCCCTTTTCTTCCTCCATTTCCTCTCTCCCACCCACATTTTTCTCTCCCTCTACCTCCTGTGATTATTTTGTTCCCTCTTCTATGATTGATTGAAGCATCCACACTTTGGCCTTCCTTCTTGTTAAGCTTCATATGGTTTATGAATTATATCATGGATGTTCGGAGCTTTGGGGCTAGTACCCACTTATCAGGCTCTATGGGTGTAGGGGGGGACCTGGATCGCCTGGTCTGCTCCAGGAAGAGTTGCAGACCAGAAGGAAGATGTATCTGGCAGGGCAGGTAGGTCCCTTGTCTGCTGGGCTCCGTGGATATTCCAGTTAGGCCAGGTATTGGGGTAAGGGGGTCTCCCCTTGAGCCTGGTTATGACTAACCTCCTGGGAGTTAGGCTATCTTTGAGTGTAGAGGAGGGGCTCTTGATCATTGTTTTTCAAAGTGTCATTATGTATTTGCCTCTTTGGGGTGGAGTGTCATATATTTGAAATTAAGTGTTTAATTTTCAGGGTAATGACTAATCATAGCTATCTCATTTAATGCTCTTAAAATATAAATATTAGAAATATTTAATTTTAGGTTATAAGTAAAATGTATGTTTAATAGAACATATTATAATCTTTATAGAAGACTTATGTATGAAAAATACTTTATAATCTCTATAGCTTTTAGACTTTCAAGTGAACCTTATTATATGTTATATAGTTTAAAACTCATTGAACTATATACTTTATTATTGTCATGGATTTTCTGAGACAAAGTCTTGCTGTGTAATGCGGAATGATTTGGAACTTGCCATGTAGCCTCAGACTGGCCTGAAGTTCACAGTCTGCCTGCTTTAGCCTTCTGAGAGCTGGGATTACACTTGTGCAGCACTGTGCTTGCCAAACCGTACATAGTGAACAGGCATGTTACGTCTTCATCAGATCAGTAAGGTTGACCTTGCTATGGACCTGGGATGGAGGGATGGAGCTACGTCAATAAGGTGATGACTGCAGGGCAGTGGGGTGGGTGTGGTGATCAAAGCTCACAGGTGAGCTGAGAGCAGACAGTGTAGCCCTGTACTCTGGTGTGGGTGTGGGTGACAGGGAGCAAGCATCATAGCAAATAGTACCTGAGTTCACATTTAAGAGAGAAGTGGAAATCAGCCTAGCAAATAGAATTCTAGAGGGGAATTGGGTTAACTATCCCTAGAAGGAAATCTGTGTGTAGAATTCTATCCCAGAATTTTGAGCTCCTGTAGCAGAAGAGATGTGACAAGAGAAGATGCTGAGAGAAACTGAGTACCGAGGAGCTTCACGATGCTCACTCAGAAGCCGTGGGCCCTGGGAGTCAGTGGGGGCTCCAGGCATGCTGGCTTACTCTTCAGGAAGTCTGTTAGACTGTGTGGAATGGCCCACAAGGTTTCCAGACCACTCTCCCTTACACTCTCCTTTCTCTTCTCCGGCCCCACGGTGCGAGTCCTTGCTAAACTAGGGATTATTTGGGGATGTTCTTTTTTTGCAAGGTGGTAATTTTCTTTTCTCAACAAGACTGTCCTTGAGACCATGTTCTTCAGTTTTAATTTTACTTCATTTATAAACCTCAAAGCACTGGCACCCTACTAGACACAGATTGAAATAAATACCTGACTGACTGGTGAGTTTTTTCATGATTTAATAGTCAGATGTTGTTCTACTACTGTTAATATCTACTAAAGTACTGTCGTCCTCTCTCTATTCCTCCCCCACCCCTCCCTCTCTCTCCCTGTGCATCTATCTGTTTGTGTGTGTGTGTGTGTGTGTGAGAGACAGAGACAGAGACAGAGAGAGACAGAGACACAGAGAGATACAGAGACAGAGACACACACAGAGAAACAGAGAAAGAGACAGAGACAGATAGAGACACAGAGACACAGAGAGACAGATAGAACCCCCCACACGCACCCACCCACCCACCCACACACACACACAGAGATCAAGGCCTGCCATGTTTTGAGGTAGCTCTAAGTCATAGCAATTTAGTTTATTATTATTTTTGTGGTTTTGCTGGCTGACTCTGCATTGGATTGTCACTAACTCTGGACTCAATCTGTGTTTGGTTTTTGCATGTGTGAATACACAGTATTCTCTGGCTCTGGGGCAGAGACTTTAAAGTGAAGGACTGAGGGCCTGAATGGAAGCAGGACATGACCTTTCTTTTCTCTCTTTATCCAACTCAGGAACGCCACCCCCACCCCCACCTCGTGTTGTCACATCACGTTCTTAGGGGAGGAAATAGTAATGTGTTCATCATGCATGCTTTGGGGATTAAATCATACTCACAAGGGACATGAAGAGAGGGATCTTTTAAAAACTGGATGACAGTCTGGACAAGCAGTGGGAGTGTGTTGTGTTAAATTCTGCGGATCCAGCTCTTTGGCCATCAACTGAAAGGCGGGGTTGAGGGCTGAGTTCAGACTCCTCTTTACAGTTCTTAGGAGTTTCTTTTCTTGTCTGCCAAAGCTTTCATATGAGGCAAAGAGACAAAAATTTACTAGCTAGGAAGTTATTAATGCATAAAATGCTTTGAGGCATGAGGTCTGAGATGAGTAAAGTTGACGTCACCAGGAGTGAGAAGTGGAACGCCGAGATTCCACTGCACTTCAGCTGCAGTCGGTAAAGGAGAGGAGGGAGAACTCACTGAGGCCCCTCCATAGTCAGAACTGTGTCCGGCAAGTCAGACTCCATGGCTTTTCTGGTGGCTTTGATTTTCTTTGTTTGCTTTGTTTTCTCTTGTTTGATAAGAGAGAGAAGGAAAGGACATGAATGACAGTGGATGAGTAGGGAAGTGGAAAGGATCTGAAAGAAGTGTGGGGTGGGGAGGAATATCATCAAAATATATTGTATGAAACACTCCAAGAATAAATGAAAACACATAAAGAACCGTGCACAGCACATTTATATTCTATCAATATGTTCACGTGTCCTAGCCCCGGGAAAATTTCATTTTACTCATAATAATTTTGAAGATTAAATGAAGGCATATGCCCAAAGACAGGTGTGTGGCAAGTGGCAGTTAGGTTGAAAGTCAGTTTGTCTGTCTCCAGTTCTGCACTTTGTTTCTTTGAGAAGCTACCCACGAGCTTCAGGATCAGACTGATTCTACGATTACTTTCTGCGTGCAGACCTCGGGCTGTGCTGACTCAGGCAGTAGGCCAGTTCCTAGTGTAGGAGCGCAGCTCTCTGAGAGCATGGCTCTGCAGTGTCCTGTAAACAGACACCCATGGGCCCATCGATCGAAGCCTCCACCTTTTCTGCTCTTGACCTTATCGGCAGTCTTTGTGGCGAAGTTTCTGTTCAGGTGCCCACTGTGTAGTATCTGCCTTGGTTTGGACAGCTATGAGGTAGCAGTGTAGACAAACAAGCTTGTAAATAATAGGAAGTTATTTCTCATGATTCTGGAGGGGAAGAGGTTCAAGATCACAGGGTCAACACGGTTGGATTGCAGGGAGGGTTCTCTTTTAGGTAGCAGACAACTGACATTTTGCTGCGTCCCCATGTGGCAGAAAAAGCTGGAGAACCCTCCAGGGTACAAACTTTGGGGAGCACAGTCAGTTATTATCAATATCCTGGTATTTCTTTAGCACCAAACTTTGTAAATGGCATCCTGAAACACTGAGCTCTTTATAGCCTGGTCTGTGTTATTGGCATGAGCTCCATATTCCAAGCTGTTGATGTGACCAGGCTGGAGTGTATGTGCTTCAGAGTCCCTCAGTGCCTGGTCCTTCCCTGGACGTTAGAGTCACCCAGAAGCACATCACATGTCCTTGCTTTGTGCTCTTTAGTTAGACAGTCATGTGTGGTCATAAGAGGGACATGAGAAACTTGGGGAAAACAACCTAGCTGGTCATGATCACATGAGATGCAGCATGCTACAGGCTGCATGAGAAGAGAGTGATTCAGCCTAATAAAATAACCTGTAAGGGGGAGGGGCGGCGTTCAGGAAGCGAGTGCGGGAGGTTTAAACCGTTCCTATGTTGGAGTTAGAGCTATTATTGGCAAGGCAGGGCAGGTGCACAGCTTAGGATTGGCTGGGGTGAGGGATTTCAGTTGGCTTTGGGCTGATTCTAGCTGCCTGGCACCCAGCCCGGCATGGTTGATATAAGGATAACATCTTATGACTGTAAGACCAGTAGTTCTGGGGTGGTTAGTTAACCTATGCAAGACTTGCTGTGGACCCATTGCCTTTAAGAATTGGTTAGTATTCCTGAGAGAGGGTAGTTTTATGGCCAGGAAGAGTTTTAAAGACACCAATTTATTGTAAAATAGAAAAATTTAAAGTATTTACAACAAAGTTCTTGAAGCACAGTTATTACTGTGGGCACGTACTATAGTCAAGACATTTCTCTAATATGCACAGAGACTTTTTAGTCTTCTCTATTGGTCCTTTCCACAAGCTTTCCACGATATGTCCCATCAGCTCCATGGTCTAAAGTAAAAGGAAACACTCAAGAAGTCAAACTTTCATCTTGATCAAATGTGCATTGGTGTTAGACTAGACAATCCTTTTTATTGATTTTTCAAGGAGGGTTTCCTTGACATCCTCTGGTCAGGTTAGTGACACTTCTGTGTTTTCTGTCTTATAAGCTCATCACGTGACAGGTGTGTTTGTACACTGCTGTCTCTTAAGGCAGAGCCTCTGTCATGTTCATCTTATTCAGTCAAATGTCATTCAGTGTCTGGGGCAGAGTAGGCACCCAGAACTCACTGATTACAGAACATGCACGAAGGGAGTAAGGGCATCATTCTGCAATCACACAGAGTCAGCAGATTCTTCCGTCTCTGTTTTAGTCTCCTCATCTGTAAGTTGGGCATAGAGATAGGGTTTAATGAGAATTGAGTTACAGCGTGGGAATTCTTGGAGCAGAACCGCATGTGTAATACATAGCAGGCAAAATCCTATTGACTGGGTCTCTGGGGGAGAGTGCCAGTGTCCTCAGTCATTTTCTGTTGCTAATATCAGGCCATCAACTGGAAGATGACTTATTTAGCTCATGGTTCTGGTCCAGGGTTTCAGGGCTATATCTCGTTTTTGTTGTTGTTTGTTTTAATTTTTTATTGGTTCTTTGTGAATTTCACATCATGCACCACAGTCCCACTCATCTCCCTCTCCCCTTGTACCTTCCCTCTACCACCTCCCCCCAACAGAGGAAAAAAACCCTCATTGTGGAAGCTGCAGTGTGTCCCACAGTATGTACTTCTGTCCACACTTCTTCGCTTACAGATGCTCATTGCCTGACTAGTGTGCTTCTGCTCTGGCCTCTGCTACATTATCCACACTGGAACTTCACTGGGGCTCCTCTCAGATGTCCTGCTGTCTATCCGTGTCATGGAGATCCTATAGTTCTGGATCTGTAGGATGGACCCCTTCATGCACTCCAGCCGCTCATCAATGGGGTAGATGTTGGGGTGGGTCTAGAGGTATCTGAGCTGGTCAGCCTGCCTGTTCTCCTGCTCTCACGCCCTCAGGACTGGCTCACTGGCAGCCCCTCAACCAGGGCCAGCTCTACCCTGCTGCCCAGGAGAGGTACAGGCCTACTCTTCTGAGTTTTGAAGCCAGTGAGGGACATGGCCACTTTTCCAACTCTCATGACCCTGGGGCCAGCTCTCCTTCCTGCCATAGGTGGCAAGAGATGAGGGAAGAGGAAGGCATATCCCCTTCGTCTACACTGGCAATGGCTTTCTTGATGGTGAGTTCCAACAAAGCTCCAGTGCCCGGCAAAGGAAAGAGTACAAACTAGTGTGCTTTTCTTCTATTCTATATTTTAATCACTGAGCCTCCACTGTGAGGATATATCTAATTCTCATCTCTCAGGTCTTTGCCTCTAAACACCCTGTTTAGGTTAAATTTCTGCTTCTCCTTCTTTCCTCCCTTTCTTTCATGAGAGAGATGTGGGTATGTTTGTCTGTCTGTGAGAGTATTTGCATGCAGAGATCAGAGGAAGACTTTAGGGCTGTGGTGGTTTGAATAGCAATGGCTCCTGTAGACTCCTGTTTGAATGCCTGGCCCTTAGGGAGTGACATTACTAGGACAATTAGCCTTGTTGGAGTAGGTGTGGCTAGGTCTCATATATACTCAAGTCAGGTGCAAATACAGGCTCCTTCCACTGCCTGTGCATCAAGGTGGAGACTCCGAGTTCTTTCTCCAGCATCCTGTCTGCTGCATACTCACATGCTTCTCGCCATGATGGACTAAAGCTTTGAAGTTGCAAACCAGTTCCAGTTAAATGCTTTTCTTTATAAGAGTTGTTGTGGTCATGATATCTCTTCACAGTAATGGAACCCCAACTAAGACAAGGGGCTTCTCTATTGTTCCCTGCCTTATTTCCCTTGAGTTGGGGTCAAACGTGCAGCCTGCAGTTTGCTGTTTAGTGACATTGGCTGGCAAGGCTGCTCTCCAGTTTTGAGCTCACAGGAAAGTGTGCCAGCCTGGCTTTTAGATGGCTGCTGGAGATGGAAACTCAGGTCCTCGTGCTTGCATGGCAAACACCATTACCCACTGACCCATCTTCCCAGCCCCATCTGCCTTCTTAATAACTCACAGTGGATGGAACCCTGCCATGACTTTGAGAGGGAACAAACTGTATTTGGAACATGGACATACCATACTGGCAATCCAAGTGTATGACAGTTGCTTGAACTCAGGATGTCTGCTAGATTCTGGAAATCCTCATAGCCCCATGATCATTTCTGTTCTAAATCCCTGTTGTATTGGACCTGGCTGCACCTTTGCCGGTGTTTGGTGATAGTAGCCTGCCAAAGATTCATAGAGGGCCATCTTTCCAGAAGTACCAGTGTTGCGGTAGTTTTGAAATGCTTACCCTCTTTGCCTGGGAAGAGCTGCACTACCAATCCTTCCCAGTTCCCCTTTCTACCTGCCTTTAGCTCTGGGAGGTGACCACTCTACCAGCCCACTCTGAGACCCTTGAATCCTCGATAAAACATATGTACACACACACACACACACACACACACACACACACACACACACACACAGAGTTAATTCCTTATAATCTGCCCTCTTGGCACAATTGCTGGGTGCAAATGTCTCTCGCCTGGAAAAGTGTGCCCTCACCAATTTACTATCTCTGTCTGTCTACCTGCCCTAAACTTAGTAGCTAGTCACCCTATCCCCTACCAAACATCCTTGGCACCCACCTGTAGTGGATGGATGCCGCAGGCCCTAGCTCCCTCCTCCCCTCAGGCCTTACTTGATTGTGTGTCTTCTTCCTCCAAAGCATGGCAGAAAGCTTCTCTCCTTCCTCAAATCTACCTTTCCCCCTGGGACCTGAAGGTTCCACCTGTACTTCCTGTCCAGCAGTTGGCTCCCTGCTTTCTTTACTGACAAATCAAGAACCAATTGGGGAACAGGACCTTTGCATTAGCACCTCCCCTTACACACCAGGATTCAGTTAAGTGGCACTGTTTTGAGATATACAAGTTATCTTGGCTCTGGGGCAGACCAGCTGTGGTGTGTCAGAACCCCTGGGTCCTCTTCCACTGCAGCTTTGGCAGTGTGCTCCTCATGGCAGTGTTCTTGAGTTCAACTGCACTGGTTCTTCCTGTGGTCTATAACCTTATGTTATCATGTCTTCTGATTTATGTTGCTCAGTGACAGGTATTTAAAGGGGAAAGGCAAACCCCTCTAGAACATAATAGGGCAGCCTTCTCATGCAGAGGACTTTTTCCTATAGAACATGCTGACTTTTGTAGTCAGTTTTCCCTGCTCTGCTAGGCTCCCCTGCCTGGATTGAGTTTTACTTTTACTATACCAGGCATGGGCAGTTCTCTGGGTTTTCATGTAGAAAACAAAGGAAATCCCAGTAAATGTATTTTAAATAAAAGACAAAGCATGGGGGAGGCACGATAACCAGTTTATTGAAATAATCTTGGGTGCCTTCGGTCTCTAAGAAAATTATTTTGAAACAATTCTTTCAGCACTTGTTTTTTTTAATTTATTATTATTGTAGTTGTTACTTTACTTATTTACTTTATATCCCACTTGCTGCCCCCCTCCTATTACCCCTTCTTCATTCCTTCCTGCCACCCCCTCCCCTTCTCCTCTGCAGCACTGTTTTCTTAAAGTACGCCTGCAGTAGACTTCAGGGGTCCTTGATGCGAGGACACTCTTGCTTTGAAGCCATGAAGAGGCAGGCGTGGGGTGAGGAGCTTACAGACTGACTGCTTTCCTGTGGGCATTTAGCAAGTAACCTAACAAGCTCTGTCCTTCTGACTCCTCTTTCCTCAGAGGGGCAAATGTGAGGAAGGATGAAATTATTTAAATTTATCTCTGTCATACAAATATTGGGTCAAAAATTGGGAAAGTTTGCACTTTTCACACCCTCGTGAGTAGGTGGTGCTGACCCATTCTTCCTCAGCTCAGGTTTGAGAGAACCTGCCTTTCCTTCACTAGACTTTCTTCCTCAGAGTCTGGCAGCTACCACATTCACCTAGTCTTCTTGAGAATGTCTGGTCTAACTGTTTTAGAACCTTGTAAATGAAGAAGTCTCAGCAAAGGTTTGGGCAATTGGGAGTAAGGAAGAACACTGGTGGGAAAGAGGTAACGTAACATTCTTCAAAACATAGCCTCTTTACAAGCAACAACCATGTCTTCTCTGCACGCCATGCTGCTGTGCACATCATGTCTCTGCACACCGTGCCTCTCTGCCTCTCTGCACACTCTGTCTCTGTGCACACCATGTCTCTCTGCACACCATGTCTCTCTGCCTCTCTGCACACCATGTCTCTCTGCCCGCCATGTCTCTCTGCACGCCGTGTCTCTCTGCCTCTCTGCACACCATGTCTCTCTGCACACCATGTCTCTCTGCACACCATGTCTCTCTGCCTCTCTGCACACCATGTCTCTCTGCACACCATGTCTCTCTGCACACCATGTCTCTTTGCATGCCATGTCTCTCTGCACGCCATGCTGCTGTGCACATCATGTCTCTGCACACCGTGCCTCTCTGCCTCTCTGCACACCATGTCTCTGTGCACACCATGTCTCTCTGCGCGCCATGCTGTTCTCCATATCTGAGTGCTGGCTTGTGGGATGTCATACAGCTGAAGGCAGGTATAAGATAGAACGAGGCCTGTCATTGGACGAGAAGGAAGGATGGGCCGGAGAAAAGTTTTAGAGAGGGGAGAAGACTGGAACAAGAGAAGGAGAAGCAACCGAGAGAACATGGAGGCAGATGTTAGGATTCCTCTCTGCACATTTACAGGTTGTTATGAATATTCTTAAGGGATGGATGTGTACAGGGCTTTGTGCGTCTAGATGAGCAAGTTATATCTTATCAATTGGATCAGAGGTTATTGTGCTGTGTGTTCTTTCATGTGGCAATGTAAGTTTAAGAGAGTTTGTGGTGGTGGAGACACTGGGCCACCACGGAATTGGGATGTATATTTCTGGCGTGGTGGCAGCCTGCCTTGGGAACTGGATGGGTAGAGAGATTGTTGCCAGGCTCAGAGAGAAGCCTTCGGCAGTGTGATGTGGGATGGAGCAGAGCAGGTGAGACTCTTTGCTGACTGAGATGAGGATGTCTACCAGATACCTTGGGGCACTGCGGTGTGGGATCCAGTGTGGGATAAAAGACAGCATTTTATTTTTTATTATTTTACAGCCACACTGGCTCATCACTTAGACCCTGGGATTTCCTCCCCCAACCTCAACAGACTGTAATGCCCACTGATCCTGATGCCTGTATCCCAGACAGAAGACTTAGCTGTTAACCTGTCTCAACAAAGGATGCATGGCCTTTCCCTCCCTCCCTCACCTCTTCCCTCCCTCCTCGTGTTAGTTACTTAAAACACTTGGAAAGCAGCAACTTTAGGGAAGAAGGATTTTTTGAGTGGGGTGTAATTTAGGGGACTCCACCGATCACCACAGGGATCTGCATGGTGGCAGCAGGAGCAATTCTTTGGCTAATATGGCAGCTCAAGCATGAGGCAACTGGTCATCACCTCTGCATTCAGGAAGCAGAGAGGGAGGGCAGGAAGTGGGGCTCAGCTGTAACCCTCAAGATCCACCCTCCAGTGATGCACTTCCTCAAGTACTCCACCTCCCAAAGGTTCTAATCTTAATCTTAAAAACAGGGCCGCAGCTGGCGAGCCTGAGCCTGTGGGGGTGGGGCATGTCCAAACACTTGTTTTCCTTCCCTTTTCTGTCTCCCCCTCTCTCCCCATCGTGCTCTTCCCCATCCTCCTTTCCTGTTCCCCTCTCCTGGCCTCTGTTTCCTTAAAGGACATCTATTGTATTTAATGTCCGTGTTGTTGCTCACCGGTTTGGTGACCTTTTCTAGTAGACTGGGTTCCTACGAAGGAAGCTCTCCATGCTGTTTTGCTCACAGCAGGGTCATTAGAATATTGAGATGTTTGTTGAATGAACAAACAAATAGTGATCAGATCAATAACTCTCTTGGTGTGTCAAAGAGGCACTTTCCATCTCTCAGGATTGGAATTGCTTTCTCTGGCATCCTGTGAGAACAGCTCCAAGGTTCAGAACCATGAGTTCCTTTGTGTAGGAAACATTTCACTTGTACTAGATTTCTGAGAGGCAGCAACATATGTACATAGGAGAAACAGCCACAAAGAAACAAACGGCTAATGAAAAGAGTCTTCAGTAAGCAGAGGGCTCCTCCCACTCTTGTTTATCCTTTTGGGGGTGGCTGTGCTTACAAACTAGCTCATTGTTATCTCAAACATTCATTTTCAGTAAGATAAACGCCATGTCAGAACAAATCTGAATTGTTTCAAAATAAAAAAAAATGTTGAACAAGGTAGTTAAAAATGGCAGATAAAGAGACTGGGACATTGTGATGAGGTAATCATGCCTTATCAAGGCGGGAGGAGACATTATTTCTAAGGAAGAACTGGGAGTGCAGGAGATTTGAGGAGGCAGAAGAGCCAGGAATCCAAATGGGTGTCCGTAAGTGTTATAATTTACTGAGAGAAGTCCAATACTGCGGACAGTATTGTCACAAGTGAAGGGAGTAATTCCAAGGGCACTGAACACTAGGGCTCAGTGGAGGACCACAGGGAAGCCTTGGTACAGAGCATTCTCTCAGTGAAGGGTGGTGACAGCCATTTTCTGCTGAAAGCAGGGGGTGCAGCAAAGAAGATACAAAGGCTTTGCTGGGCCAAACTTGATCCCCAGAGCCACAGACCTGGAGGATGGGGCTGGGACGACAGAGGAGGACAGGGTCAAAGGCTCAGTCCTACATCTCACATTTTGTCTGTTTGTAAACAAAATTTATACTGTCCTTATAAAGTCTTCCCACACTACAGGCATAAACTGTAGTCCTCATGGGACCATGGACTTCGAGAAGAGTCCAGGAGCCATCTAGCCAGTGCTTTGCCACTTGTCACCTTAACCAAGGCAGTGGATCTAGCCTTGTGCTGCTGTTCCTCCTGATTCGATTTGATGAATATAGTAATGTGAATATATGTGCACATACGTGTTACAGTGGAGAAACTCCATGGCCTCATATACTTCCTCATTTCCTAATCTTCAGCTTAAACTGACTGGACAGAATGCTTATGCACGTGTGCTCAGCATTACCTAATTTTCTGCACATTTATGAGCCCATAGTAGGCACTTCCTTGATATGTTTGGTGAATGGACATATAACATACATAAAAGCACGTTCTCTGGCTCAGAAAGTTCATGTTCTTTGCAGACAGGGACAGAACTTGGGTGTAAGGACTGAAGGGGAGAGCACCGTGGCTTTTGCATTGAAATGCAGTTGGTTTAAATGTGGTCCTGGTGTTTCCTGACTGTGTTAATGCTGGGCAGGAGTTAAACCTTCATGTCTCAGGTCTAAAAAACACAACCTAGAAGATGCAGACATTAATGCTTTTTTGAAGAGTTATTTATTTTATGCATATGAATACACTGTCCATCTCTTCACACACACCAGAAGAGGGCGTCAGATCCCATTACAGATGGTTGTGAGCCACCATGTAGTGGCTGGGACTTGAACTCAGGACCTCTGGAAGAGCAGTCAGTACTCTTAACCTCTGAGCCATCTCTCCAGCCCCACATTAATGCTTTTACAGGAAGACTGAACATAATCCCAGCTTTTCTCTTCTCTAGTTCACTCAGATCGATCACAAAAATCAGTAGTATTTTGATTCTTTGAAAAGTCCTTAGTGATATTTCAAGACATATTTCACTCTTAATTGTGTGTGTATGTTGTATATGTGGGTATGTGTGTATGTGTGTGTATGTGTGTGTTATATGTGTTTATGTGTGTGCATGTGTGTATATGTGTGCGTTTGTGTATGTTGTAAATGTGTGTATGTGTGTGTGTGTGTTGTATATGTGGGTATGTGTATGTGTGTGTGTGTGTTGTATATGTGGGTATGTGTATGTGTGTGTGTGTGTTGTATATGTGTGTGTGTGTGTGTGTGTGTGTGTGTGTGTGTTGTATATGTGGGTATGTACACATGACTGTGGGTGCCCATGGAGGCCAGAAGGGGATGAGAGGGTGTTGGAGCTGGAGTGACAGGAAGCTGTGAGCTATCTGAAGTGAGTGCTGGGAACTGAATTCAGGTTCCCCACAACAGCAGTATGCGGTGACAACCACAGAGCATCTCTCCAACTACCCAAGTTGATTTAGAATTTTTATTACTATTATTGTTGCTCTTATTAGCAGCAGCAGCAGCAACGTTTAGGAGCTCATGTCACAGAGTATGTATGCAGGTGAGAGGACACGTCTGTAAAGTCTGTCTTTCTGTCCTCCTGTCCCCTGCCAGGCTGGGTTGTGAGTACCTTCACCCACGGAACTATCTCATTAGGTCTATGTAAGACTGTTGGCTCGCCTAGAGTTGGCATTACGACACTTGTGAGCTGCCATGTGGGTACTGGGAATTGAACTGGGACCTCTAGAAGGCAAGCCCCCCAGGTCTCACTTTCTGTTTTCAGCATGGTGGCATTTAGGCATTGAGTATCACTCAGTCTGTGTCTGGTGAAATGTCATATTTTCTGGGGAGTCTGGGATCATCATTGCTATTGTTTTCAGCAGACAGAAATGTATGTTACATCATGTGAATAAAATCAGCGTAGAAGCTCTGTCTCTGTTATCTTCAGTCAGTGAGCTGGTGGGAGTAGCTGGCCTGAGGCATAGCGCCTCGGTTCTGCGTGCGATCAGCAGACATCCATAGAGGCCTGTCTGGGCCTTCTTTAGACTCAGAAGGAGGCCTGGCTTGTAAGTAGATGAGCTTTGTAATGAAAAGTTAGCTTTTTCCTGACATGGCCGATTGTCCTCTTACATCAGACAGAACATATTTGCATGCTTCCTCTTGAGTTTTTTAAAAGTAATTCGTAGCTTTACAGCCTGGGAGACATTTCTTCTTAACAAAGCAGATGACATATATCCATTATAATATGGTATCGGGACATTAGAGTGTGGGATACAGTTGCACTGGGGCAGAGACAAGGGATGATTACATTCTAATGCCAGGCATTTGGAATATCTGATCCTGTTCAAATGCAGGGCCATTTACAACGGGTTTCACAATGGAAAATAAATGGGCCAGACAATTCAGTGTACAACTAGCGATCTGGTGACCTCACCTCTGACTCCTTGGGGAGGGAGTGGAGAGAAAAGCTGATGATCTGAGCTTGTCACTTGCCCAGAGTTGCAGAATAACATCATTATACTCTAATGTCCAACAAGTGCTTCATAGACTGAGTTTTTACAATTCTATAAGATTCCCAAAGACTAAGCTTTACAAACCCTAGTGATGAGACAGAGTTGTTGGCCAGTGTCTTCTAACTCCAGAGTATACTTCTTGTTGTTATGCTAGTTTGGCTTTGTTTTGTTTGAGGCTTGCTTTTGCCCTGTGAAGAAATAACTGGAGGGAGGAAGACTTGCTTTGCTCAGTGTCCTGGGTGCAGTCCATTGTGGTGGAGGATGTCATTGAGATGGGAGAGAGGGTTGTAGTAGGCAGAGAAGCTCACCTCATGGAGTCCAGGAAGCAGAGTAGGGGTCCACAGCAGAGATTCTTGTTCTTCTGTCTTATATATGCCCCGCATGTTCCCACAGTGACACCATCATCAGGACACCCCTCTCATGAGTCTTGCCTGGAATCTCCTTGTAGACCCAGGGGCAGGAGGAACAGTGTGCTTCACTTTACTGTCAATCTTATATACTCTAGGATCACCCAGGAAGAGAGTCTCAGTGAGTGACAGTCTAGGTCAGATTGACCCGTGGGCATGCATGTGTGTGGGAGGTGATCTTGAAGATGTTGGTTGAGGTGGAACATGCAGCTTGTAATTCCCATTACATTCCCAAGGGTCAGGTCCCAGAGTGTGTGAGAGGAGACAGTGACCAGAGCCCGAATATGCATGCATGCATTCTCTCTGCTCTTGACTGAATGTAGGCAGCTGCTTCCACTTCCTGCCACTGCCTTCCCTTCAGTGACAGAAGGCAGCCTGGAAACTGTAAGCTAAAATAGCCCTTTCTCTCCGACGGTGCCCCTTTCAGGGTAGGTAGTACTAGCAGCAGGAAAAAACCCAACAGCATCTTCCAGTCCCATCCAAATGGTAATCAAGATTAACACTGATAATTGTTATTTGGGTTCGTTTGATGACAACCCTCCCTCTCTTCTCACTCTGACCTGCCTTTCTCCCCTGGCCCTACTGCTAACATTTCATTTGGAAATGGGATGTTTGAAGGACAGATCACCTTATATGGACTTTATATGTCCAAGAATATCTTCTTTTTAAAAAACTTTTTATTGACTCTGTGAGTTTCACATCATGTACCCCAGTCTGCCCCTCTCCCCATCCCCTCATATCTGCCCTCTGAAACCTATCCCCCAGGTATGAACACACACACACACACACACACACACACACACACACACACACACACACACAAACCAAAGCATAGAAACATCTCGTTGTGGAAGCTGTAGTATGTCATAGTGTATTCCACAATGTATCTCTCTGTCCAGACATCTTCACTTGCAAATGTTCATTCCAATGAGACAGTGGTCTGCTTCAAGATCTCTGGCTTCTGTGACACCATAAATATTGCACCCTTATCGGGTCTCCTTCAGGTTATCCTGTTGTCACCCTGTGTCATGGAGGTCCTGCAGCTTTAGACCAGCAGGAATGGCCCTTTCACATATCCCAACCACTTGTATATGGGTGTCTGTGGTCTGTCTGTGCCTTGTGCCAGAAGGCAGGACTGTGGGTGGAATGGCAGTCTGCAGGTCTCTGTCTGGCTTCTTCCTCTCATGCTGTAGTTCCTGATGGTAGGTGGGGCTATGTGTGTCTATGGCCCGCCCATGTCATGGGTGGAGGGTAGTTCTGTCAGCGTCTTTCCCCACTCACATCATGTGGCATGGTGGACACATCTGTCTGTCTTCCTCCTCCTGTGCTCGCTACCTGGATTTGATTGGATTGGATTGGATTTTTTTTTTTTTTCCGGAGCTGGGGACCGAACCCAGGGCCTTGCGCTTCCTAGGTAAGCGCTCTACCACTGAGCTAAATCCCCAGCCCCTGGATTGGATTTTTATGTGTCCTTTGTATTAAACGGCTTTACCGACCCTTCCAGGCATCAAGCTGGAATGAACAAAGGACTGCCGTCTGCTCTGCCCAGGACTGCTGCCCATGCCCATAACAACAATACCAACAAAGTGTCTCTTTCCCCACTGCTGAGGGGGGTGGGGGCAAGGGTGTCTCTAACTTATGGGCTTGGGGAACATTCTTACCTCCTGTTCTACCCCTCACCCGTTACATTAAACATGCTCAGTAATCCTAAGCAGAATTGACTTACTTTTGGCTTCATTTCTGTCCCATGTGGTGGCTTTAGGTGTATCTGTGAAACCTTGTTCTCAGAGGAAGATCTGAGGCTCAACTGGCATACAACAACGTAATTCAGCTTAGAGTTATGGGCAGTGCTTATGTTGCAATTTTATATAAAACCTGTGTTGTTGCAGGGTATTTGATCATGCTGTGAACCCTAAGATTGTGTTGTTTACTGAAAAACCCTGTTTCAGGTTGTGGTGAGGCTCAGCCCTTAGCACATACATCTTAAATCCCTCTGGCTGGGACACGGACACACCCTTAGTACAAGCCTTCAATCCCAGACAATGAAGGTAAAGTTAGTTTGTAGAAGGAAGCACCCGTGTTTGAAAGTGATGTTTAATTGAGTGGCAGACAAAATGACAAATCAGAAAGAGACTTGACAAAATAGGATATGCTCAACCCTCGTGAGAAGAGAGAAGAACAGGAATCTATTTAAGAGAACAGTGCAGAGAAGAGGAGGCAGTTTTACTGGGAGAGTTGAACAGAGACGGATTGCAGAGAGAGAACAAACTAGACACAGGTGAAGACAGCACAGGCCAGAGAACGAGAAGGAGCCAGACACAGAACAGATTGCTAGAGTTAGTGTTAGGCCAAGCAGAGCAACTCAGGACATGCAGAGAGAGGGGGAGGAGGGGAGGGGGGGAGAGAGAGAGAGAGAGAGAGAGAGGGAGACAGAGAGACAGAGAGAGACAGAGAGCAGATTGAATCAACCTGGAAAGGAGTTAGAGCCAGAACAGCTGAGTTGAACCAGTCAGTCAGAGCCCAGAAAGAACAAGAAAGGGTGAACTTATTCAGCTGTAGGTCTCAGAGGCTGCAAACATTCTGGCCTAGATAAGATTGTATGAAGGCCTAAACCCAGGACTAGACCTAGGTTAGCAGACTGAGGCAATTACATCAAGAGAAGAGAAGTTACTTTAACACTGTGTCCTCTTGGAGAGAGGAGGAGGAGAGGGCATTGGAGATAAACAGGAGAGGATATTAGCAAAGTTGGGCTTTCCCAGTGACCTCATAAGTAATAAGGAGGAAACTACACACGAGCTAAGGTTTTATTAAATTAATAAGATAATGTTTAGATACATTTTAATGGTGTACGAGATTTGGAAATGCTATTTTATATAATATGTTTCTGTTCTTTATGGTGTAAACAGAGAAAGTGAGAGCCACAGGAGTTGGGGAGAATGGAGAACGCAGAATGAAAGAGGACGTACCCAGATTGTCTGTCCCCACCCTCATGGACTGTGTGTTACCCATGATTCAGTCACCATCTCCAGCGTGGTTCCAGCTATTCCTGATCAGCTTTTGGTCATTTTTTTGAAGGGGAAACAGTTTTCCAGATCATTACCAAAACAAGCTCAGTATTCAGAGAATTAACAGAATTCCCTGAGGTCTGTATTCCCGCCTCTTCTAAAGACAAATGAACAGTGATGGGGGAGCAGTTTCCTTTTCCTGCAGAATTGTGTACTTGCTACTGCTAAGTCGGAGCTTTCTGTTGACTTATTTCAGTCCTTCCAGAGGCCCCTGCCAGTGGCTGGCACAAACAGTGCGACACACCGTCTTCTACCACATCAGGCTTCCGTCAGTGAGTGAGCAGACTCGCTCCTGTGGGGGCTACTCTTGGTTGTCAACCTGACTATATCTGAAATAAACCAGAATAATAAACAAGCCAGAGTGGAGGGGGCACAGCCATGATCTGGATCTTGAGGAGGAAGACACATCTTCAGTCTGGGTCACATCCTCTGCTGGGAGCCTGTATAAGGACAATGGAAGAGGGACCGAGCCTTGTGTGACTGAGCACCTACTGGACTTTGTGCTCAAAGCTAGGCATTGCTGCATTAGTTGGAATAACAATCTGTAGTGTTTCAAAAAGACCTTTGTTCTCCTAATATTGAAGACATGCCGTCTGAAGATACACTTAAATCTGAAGGCATTAAGACCCCAGTGTTAACGCTAGGGCATTGTATGAGGCAGCCCTCAAAGTTAACTCTGGGTTAAGGTGTGTGTATGAGTGAGATATTCCCCAAGATTAATTCTAAGATTTGATTGTTTAGACGCTGGTGCATGAGCTGTTTTGTATATTTGCTACTTTGTGGATTGTGTTAGAAACTTTCAAAATGCTAGGTGGTGGTGGCACACACCTTTAACCCCAGCACTCAGGAGGCAGAGATAGGTAGATATCTTGAGTCCAAGGTGCACAGAGAGAGTTCCAAGACAAGCAAGATACACAGAGAAACTTTGTCTTGAAAAACAAAACAAAACAAAATCAAACAAACAAAAAATTTAAAACCAAGGAGATTGACAGAGATGAGAAAAGATAGTTTACAATTTTATAGTTCTCATGAATGATGGGAAAACATCGGTGTCACACTCTGTAACCCAACCATAAAAAGAAGCTGGCGTGTGTAGGTGAATAATCTATTTGTGAAGGGAGAATTGGGTCAGGTTGAAAAATTACCAGCTTTTAATAGGGAAAAGTAGCTAACCTGAGAAAAGATGCTCAGGTCAAGCAGCAATTCAGTGTTAACTCAGTTTACTTTTTATATCAAATCCTTGGTGCGCCGTAGCTCTGGACAGGTGCCTGAGCTCTGGATTCACAAGTGAAAGATACATATGCAGCATTTATTTTTAATATTCTGTACCAGCGCAATGGCCGAGCCACTCCTGAACCTCCATGTGGCTAACACACTCCCCTCCAATAGTCCTGAGTTAATATTTGGTTATTCTATATTTCCTCTCTGCTACTCCAGAACCAAGCAGGGGAGTGGCCCCTGGGGTAGCTTCCCAGACTTTTATATGCTGGCAGGCTCTTAAGTCTGATCTCTCTGCTTCCCTGTCATGGCGATTCTCCCTCTACTCTCCTCTGTGCTTCTTGCTTGGGAATCCTAAAAGTTCCACCTCTGTCCCCCTGTGCAGCCATTGGCCACTGGCTCTTTATTGACCTGTCAAACACCAACTGTGGATGTGGAATTCCCATGTAAGCACAAATCAATCCCCCAACATTTCACCCCTTTTGTCCAATAGAAAAAGGTTCTTTTCTCTCAGACAGAAATTGAGCATAACCATAACAATTATGTAAATTAGAAAGCATGATATACAACTAACATCCAGCCCATCATATTTGTCAATTTAGATACTCTACCATCTATCCTGACTTAAAAAGTTTACAATTCTATACTTGAATTACGTTCTGATTTTAACTTGAATTATCATATGAAGACCATCTTTTCAAATCTTTATCATTTTCTTAATGCTAAACAACTTAAGTTTGATTATGAGACCATAATTAGTCTTCAATGCCGTCAGAAATCTGAAAATGGATTAAATATTATCTGAATATATAGGAAGTACAAAACATAGCTTCCAAAACCTAAACAAATTGTAGAGACAGCTGACCGTTGGAGCATTTGTCTTCAGCCTTCTGGCCCAGACCTATCTGACAGAACTTGAATGGAGCAGGAACTATAAAGGAACGGCTTACTTTGTCTTGGCAGAGCTAAGCCATTGACTGTTCCGCATTGTGTGACCTTTCCTGGACAATATTTTTTGTCTGTAGATGAATTAGAGCAATTTTTGTCCAGTGGCTACCTTGTCATAACTGGAGCAACTCGATATGGAGGTTTTTATGCTCAATTTCTTCTTTGAACCACGAAGGGAATACTGTCAGGATCAGACATGTCTCTAGTCAAATGATCCTTAATTATGAATTAATATTAAATGTCAAATTCTGTGGATTTCTAATGTTTTTGAAGACTATATAAAGTAAATCTGAACTTTACTCTTAGCTATTTTTATTTGAATGGTATTAAAAACACTTTATATAATTAAATCAGAATTTATTATAACCATGAGCTTATTATCTAGCCCTTAACTTGTCTTATTTAATAATCCTAAATAGTTTATAATAAAAGCTATAGGACTGGGTCAAGGCCTTGTATTCCTAAATGAGGCACAACATCTAAAAGTAACAATATTAATTTCAAATTTTGTATCAATATACAAAGATTTATACTAATGAAAAACTTAATCTATCAATATATGAATTCTGCACCAATGTGAGAAATTATATCTTCAATTTGCATCAATTACAGAGATTTCTACCAGTGTAATATTGTGGCTGCACAAAGAATAAATTTAGTAATCCATCCCATCTGTTTCCAAACATCCCTTAAAACGACAACCTATCTATATTTATAAAGTAACCATAACCAGGCACCAAACCCAAGGAATTGGGATAACAACTCTTTACAACTTCTTCCTGCAGAATAGGGACAACGAAAATTTTTTCAAGGTGGGCAGGGCTAGGAAAATTAGAAAAATTGGTTAGACTTAAGAAAACTAGTTTTAGCATCTGTTATCCAGTCTCTGAAGCTGTTCTGGAAGCAAGTCTCTGGAGACAGCATCAGGAAGCAGTGGGCTGGAACAGCATGTCATTTCACTGTCCCCTCAGATTAATCTTGTCAGAGCTGCAAATTCTGCAATATATGAATCTTACAACTAAAATTTTAGTGTTAAGTATTTAGTAATTAAAATTAAGTATTTAGATATTTGTATGGATTGTGTAAGATGCATAAATCAGTTAAGGGTGAATATTTACTCCTTCCTTGAGCAGGTGAAAGACAACAATCCTTTTATGAATTAATTTAATCAATAACCAATTGTAATAAGTCTTCATTCATGTGAAGGATGGCATGATGCATCTTAAGGACTCCATAACCAACAAGATTTATTGTCTAATTTTAACTGAATTTTTGGCTAGAGACATCTCTTATAAGGCTGTTTTTATGTTGAGGAGTCAGCAAATCAAATTACCTGTCCTGTATATGAAAATTTTTTCTATAACCAAGATCTTCATGGGGTCTTCCCTGGTCATCTCTGATCCATATCACTCTGGAAGGGTCTAAAGCATTTTCTTCTTTCCTGTCAACACAGATACAGAGCCTCTCTCCCAAAATAGCATGTCCTTGGTTCAGTAACCAGAAATCATTAAGAAATAGATTGAAGATAGAGATAATAGCTTGACATTTCTCTCAGAGGATTTTAATATCATAAATACCACCAAACTTATAATCATCTTCATTCTGATAATTAAAACAAAGCCATGAAAACAATGTAAACAAGTATTATCTGTTGAGATAGTGCTCCCCCACCATCTCCCACCCTGACCTACATGAGATCAACGCCTAAGTTATTTATTCATTTGTATACTTAAATTTGCCTTTCTATGAAGATTAAAATCTCAATGGGTAAATATGTCCCCTTTCTCTTTATATAACTTGAATCAACCTAAGTGTCTATTATCTGTCTAAATTTTTCTACATACCTCCTACACTTGATCTACAATTTAAGATCAAAAACCTGAAAATATTTATTCATCTATGTATTTAATGTTAATTAATTTCCCTTCTATTTACTGTATAAGCCTATTTTTAGGCTCTAAATTTGTCATAGCAGGATAAGCAATCCAAGATATCCTTTGTAGACCATGTTCAAAGATCCCAAGAGCTGCCCTGGCATAAACTTTTAAAAAGTTTTTAAAGCATTTTTTTTTATTCCTTCTATTCTCTCTATGCCTTTATTTTCCTACATTTGAGACTAAAGGCCTGGATTTATTTATTCCTTGTATACTTAAAGCCAGTTAAACATTTATCATTATACTTTATTTATTCCTTGTATACTTAAAGCCAGTTAAACATTTATCATTATACTCCCTTCTATCCTTAAAGACAATTAAATCCAATTTCTTTTATCTTTATTCTTTATTTATCTGGTTGCAGGAGGCAGGGAACTTCTACCATTTGTCTCTTCCTGAGTTTTGAGCAGTCTGTCTCTTTGCACAGCAGGGGTTCCCAGGACCTCTGAGCCCAAACTTTTTGTATTTGTTCGGACATTCATGAAGCTCCATGTAGCTCAGGCAAAATCTGTAACCTATTAAGAAACCAAATCTCCCCAACTCCTAATCACAGCATGTGTGTATTCCATCCAAGAATCTCAAAATTATTTTTAATAGTGAGTTTTTGCCTACAACGTTGTGTGCCATCTGTAGCAGTGAATATTTAAAAGTTTCTCTATCCTCCCAGCAGGTACCCATGGCTCTATACCTGCCCAAGAACTCTGGATTCACAAATGAAACACACACACGTACAGCATTATTTTTAATATTCCTTACTAGCTCAATGAGTGGGCCACTCCTGAACCTCCACATGGCTAACACACCCCGCTCCGATATTCCTGAGTTAATATTTAGTAATTCTGTGTGATGGTTTGTATATGCTTGACCCAGGGAGCGGCGCTATTCAGTGTAGCTTTGCTGGAGTAGGTGTGCCACTGTGGGCGTGGGCTTTAATACCCTCGTGCTAGCTGCTTGGATGCCAGTGTTCTGCTCACAGCCTTCAGATGAAGATGTAGAACTCTCAGCTCCTCCTACACCATGCCTGCCTGGACACCGCTGTATTCCTGCCTTGATGATAATGGACTGAACCTCTGAACCTGTAAGCCAGCCCCAATTAAATGTTGTCCTTAAAAGGCTTGCCTTGGTCATGGTGTCTGCTCACAGCAGTGAAACCCCAACTGAGACATTCTGTATTTCATCTCTGCTACCCCAGACCCAAGCAGGGGAGTGACCCCTGGGACCACATCCCTGACTCTTACATGCTGGCGGGCTCTTAAGTCTGATTTCTCTGCTTCCTGGTCAGTCAGAAAATCAACTGTCAGCAGGGACCTACAGCAGATGTGCAAATTCCCATGTAAGCACAAATCAAACCCTCACAGTAAGAGATGATGGATGTGAATTTGCAGAATCATGCTGAATGCCATTTCCCTGCTAGGGACCCCTGTGAGTTGGTAGAACATTCTCTTTTTGTTTTGTTTTTGTTGGTTGCTTAGGGTTTTTTTTTTTGTTTGTTATTTGTTTTTGTTTCGTTTTGTTTTTCCTTTTTTGAGGCAGGGTTTCTCTGTGTAGCCCTGGCTGTACTGGAACACTGTAGAGCAGACGGATCTCAAACTCACAGAGATTCTCTTGCCTCTGCCTTCCGAGTGGTGGGACTCTTACTATGATAAATCATTTTCTTCAAGGAATGATGCATTGAGAAGGTAGGTTCGTGATGTGATAGCCTTAAGAAGTGGGTTGTCTGAACATATGATCATTATCTGCTTGGTAATCAATCTAGATGTGAGGCACATCCGTGAGACATTGCTTGGTGATGTTATCCTTCGTGTCTTTGGAGAAAATTTTAATGTTTTGTACTAGGTACATGCATTTTTATGTAGGTGATATAATTTTAATGCCTTTAACATGCCTTGTGTCACTTTGCATTTGCATGATAAATTTGAACTAATTCACCCATTCTACTTTGGACCAGTGCCCCTTGTCATCAAAGGCATCCATTTTTGAAACAGCTGTTTGGGTTAGGGATTTAGGATGTGGTCATGTAACATATCAAAGCTAATTGGCCCATAGGGTAAGCAGGCTCATGACCTTGGCCTCCTTATTGCTGGCCTGTAACTAGCTGAAGTAACTGGCCTTGTGGGCAGGTCACCTTCTCTGAAGAAGTTCTAGTGTTTAGAAGTTACCCAACAGGGCATATAATCTTGTTGTTCTGTCTCCTTACCCCAGTGAAGAATGTTTGGATGAAGAGCTAGATGGAGAGATTCTGTGAAAGCTCTGAGATTGGCATTTGAGGACCATTGTCAGGTAGACAAAGGAAAGTCATGCTTAGGTTGCAGGATTTGTTTCTAAGTCAGTGCCAATGAGTGTTGCACTCCGATAACTGTTGATAACCTTGGTCCATCCTGGAAGCCATTGGGGAAGGTTTGAACCAGTAGAAAGCCTCAGTGTGTATTATGCCCAAATACTGTGTGTCCTTTTCAGTCTCAGCCTTACCTTACACTTTGATATCATCTAGATAAACACTCACACATGCCACACAGGTGCACGCTGTGCAGCAGATTGATGAAGCTGCAGATCGAAGCTGTACGTAAGCCAAGACTCTCCAAAACAAGGAACCATGCCACTAGTGGAAACAGAGCCACCAGCAGCTCTTGGAGGCTGCTCTGCTGCTGGTGTGTATTCTCCACACCACATGCCTGTTGCCACAGAGGTCTGTCAGCATACCTGATGGGTAGCCACATGGGGCGGGGGAGAGCTTGTTTGGTTTTTGGAAAGCTGGGACCAAGTGTGATCCTTCATATTTTCATACAAGCACCTGTGGCTATTATCAAAGATTCTTTCAAAGTGAAATAGGCAGAAGAAACCTAGATGAGGCCATGACTACTCTTTCTCTTTCTGCTTCCTCCTATATTTGAACAGTGAACCTCTTTCTGTAAACAGAGTCATGATATATAAACGTGAATCATGAGTCAAGAAACTTAAACAGAGTCATGTAAACAGAGTTCCAGCTCACCTTACTAGGATGCCCTGGAACTAAAAATCACCAATTTGTTTGTCCCAGTTTTCAAAATCGTGTAAATGTAATCTCAGAGCTATGGCGAGTTATGTGTTCTTCTGTGTTTAGCTTCTTTAAGTCAACACCATGTTCACGGAATGCATCCAAACGGTGTCTCAGCACTTCTTCTCTTCCTTTGTGCTGTGCTATTTCATTGACGAGATATAGTCTTTAAAAATCCCATTCTACTTTTGATGGAAGTTTGATTGTCCAATTTGTGAGAATTATAAAATAATGTGTCTGTAAGGGAAAGAAAAGACCTAGAAATGGATGTCAGAACTTAACATCTGATAAAAGTGGAATTTCTTAAGAAAAGGTGCCCAATATCAGGATAGTTCATAAAATTTAGACACATTTAAGACAGTCATTTTAAATGTAAATTTAAAATGTTTAAAAAATAGCATTTTTGGTGAATTTTTAAACACCATGACAAATTATGTATTAATAACCATTCCTCAAGCCTTTTTGTTTAAAAAAAGAAAAGTTAAGCTAGAGGCTGGAGAGATGGCTGAGTGGTTAAGCATACTGGCTTCTCTTCCGAAGGACCTGGGTTTAATCCCCAGCACCCACATGGCAGCTCACGACTGTCAGTGTCTCCAGTTCCGGGGGATCTGACGCCTTCACACACACATACAAGTAGGCAGAACATCAATGGACATAAAATAATTTCAAATTTTAAAAAAAGTTAGGAAAGAATAATTCTTTGAAATTCATTGCAGAAGAAAAAAAATTACACATGTATTTCTGTCTTGGTAGTCAGCCCTGTCCATCGTGTGCTGTTGTCTACATGTAAGGGGCCGTTCGGCACGTGCTGTACTGTACTTGGCTTTTCTCTACTCCCTGATGCATCTTAGAGACAATTTCAAGTTGGCATCCTCAGACCAATTCCTATAACCATTGTGTAACGGATCACTGTGCATCATACAGACAGACCATTTTCCTTTACCCAGCCCCAAGGCTGGAAGAAGTGTTGGTGTATTTTTAAACACCATGACAAATTGTGCTTTAATAACCATTCCTCTATACCTTAATGAAATGTTCTGTGAATCCACAGGTAAGTTTCTAGCAGTGACAAGACTCCTTCCTCAAGGATGTGTGGTTTTTTAAAAATTTATTAGAAAAATGTATTCATACTTGTTCTAGCATTGGGGGTGGACCCCAGTTCTTCTAGACAAGCCAGGTGAGCATTCTGATGCAGTGATTTTTTTTTTCTGTCCTAAACAGGACTAAATTCTCAGGTTTTGATGGAAAGCAGCTTTCACTGAATCTAGAATAGGATGCGACAAAGATGTGCTTTTAATATGGGTATATATTGCCAACTGTGCTCCGAAAGGCTGTGCCTGTCTCACTGTCAGAGTCAGCACGCATCTTGAGTAGGTAGGCATTGTATTCTCAATATGCATCGTTGGTTTCTGCTTTTATTCTTAAACTCTTGCCTGCAGGTTAGCTTCTAGCCATGTGATATGTAAATAAATGATGCTCAAATCATCCCCGTCTGCTGCTTTGAGTCTCCATACAGCTTTGCAGGCAACAAGGGTATCTGTCCTCACACACTGGCCGAAGATACTAGGACTGCAGCTTAGACCGTCCCATGTTAACCCAAAGACGGAGTCTGAGCGGCGGCTCTCACAGTTCTTCAATCCTGTGAGTAGGAGAGAATCTTCTCTGATGCTTCCAAAGGACCCCAGCACCTGGGGCCTCAGCAGGGATGCGGGCCTCATCCCTGAGATGAGAGGGAATGCTGAGAGGGATGAGTAAGCAATTGAGGGCTCTTTGAAACACGTTCAGTCATGAATGCTCCTTCATAGAACAGATTCGTGATGTCTGTTTGGCACTGTGGGACTCCTGACCAAAGCCCTTTTGAGCTCATGATCTAGATCTGGGTACTGTATACATACAGTCAAATAGCAGCGTGACCCGTGAAAACCATCTGAATGTGAGAATTATCAGAAAGTGCAGACAGAAGGCTGAGGCTGGTGGAATATAATCGTTTTTGTTGGGCTTGTGATCCAGCCTCCACCCAAGGTTCTGGTGGGATGGCTGTCATATTTTCTTAAGTATATGAACATTCTAAGAGGGAACTTGGTGAGGGAGTACAGAATAGTGGTACACAGGAAGCATCACAGTCCCTGTTCACACAGTGGCGTGGACATTGACAGAGTAAGCGGTGTGGTCTCCACACCCCACCTCATTGCTATAAGGAACAGGAAGCCGTGTGCTGTGCTGGCTGCCAGGATTGACTCCATCCTCTTTAACACCCTTGGAAACTCCACTTGTATCAACACATGCGGGGCTCCTGTGTCTTTTGTTACTGCAGCTTTTCTACAGGATATTGAGGGGAGGGCAGGGCTGTGAAGTCCCATTGCTTCAGGAGTGACAATGGAGAAGGCTAAACAGACAGTCAGGGGGAGCTCGTTCGGATGTGTACTGTGAACTGTGGACTGATACTCATGCTGTGAAATTAGGCCAAGGCTCTCTGCCTTTTCCTCCCCTTTCCCATCCTCCTTACTCCTGTGTTTTGCTGTGCTAAGTAATCAGACATGGGTCTTATTCCCAGGGTATTTATTTATATCCTTAGTGAGATAAGATTTGTAAAATAAGAAGGAATGCAATAAAATTCCAAATAGGACCCTAGATAACGGGTCACAAGCGATCAGAGGGAAATGGAATGTCCAGCCAGTGAAGGGTGTGTTATGCTCTGTCACTTCTGTGAGCGTACTCTTTATTAGGAATGTCCATGTGGGAAGGAATTGAAGAACGCCTTCTCTAGACTTTGGGGTTTGCAGGACTAAACTGGGGTTCTGTAAGCATAGGGAATGGGGGGGGCAAATAACAGTGGGATGATTTGGGCTGGAGGGAAGGATATATAAACATTCAAGAAGTCAATTGGGGACTCTGGCCTCTATGGCTTCAAATGTCTTCCTGCTGTGGTTTAAGCTATCGTTTAAAATGGCTGTGCTCAGTACAAGCAGCAGAGTCTAGATCTGCACGAAGTTTGGGGCGGGAACTGCAGGAAGTCTAGGCTGGCAGGCCTGGCACTGGAAGGGGTTGCAGAGGAATATGGACGATGACAGACCATCGCCTATGCGAGTAGAGTTGGCATTGGGGTGGAAGGAAGGTGCAGGACCGGAGCAGCGAGGAACAGGTGGCTCTTGGAAATGTAATCGGGAAGGGGGAATGAAATGTGTGTCAGCCGTTAGCAGGCTCCAGCCACTCTGCTCAGGTTTGCGGGCTGACTTCCAAGCTCTGGGAGGAGAGGGCAGAATGGAAATGGAGAAGCTGGGCTGTAGCCATGGAGGGACCGGGCAGAGCGCCAAGCAGGAATCAGGCCTGGAACATGGGGCCTGTCTAGCACAAAGGATGGCTGGACGCTCCAGTCCAGAATGCTGAGCCAAAGGCTCTTCATTCCTGATGCTGAAGGCTAGCGCCAGTCTTACATGCGGGCTTACAGGTGGGAGTGAAGAGGTCCAGCTGTGTGGGGAAGAGGACACTGTTGGCTAGAGCTAGACCTTTGTTTGGTAGAGGAGAGCAGAAAAGCAGGAACGTGAGCACAGGGAACATCTGAACTGGAGTGTTTTATGGAGATTAGTTTGAGCCTGGTGTGTAAAGTGAACTGGAATGCAGTGAAGCTTCATCTGTGGCAGAGTTTTGCCATTCCCCTTCTGTATTAGTGAGAATTCTTTAGGGATTAATAATGTGTGGCATTGCGTGCTGTGTACACACACACACACACACACACACACACACACACACACACACGCACACACACACACACCATTTTATAAAATCATCTTACACTGAAGTGCAACAGCATGCCTCCCACACTTGAGAGGCTGGGCTCTTCAGTGGCTAGAGCATCCCTACCAAGAATAGTCTCATACTGGAGTGGCTGAGAATTTGCTTGTTGCTCAGTCACTAAAACTAGGTACCTGGGAGTCAGAGTCCCAGTTTGACACAGAAAACCTGGAGAGCCACTGGTCCTTAGTGATGGAAGCCTGGGAGTGCTGGTTCTGCTATCAGCAAAAGAATCAGCAAATCAACAAAATGAGAGGGAAGGCCAGACATTTTCCTGGGCTGCTACTAGAAGGCTCTGCACACGTTTGGGGTGGGTCTTCCCAGATCAATTCAGGCAATCAGGGAATTGTAAATCTTGGCAAACTGATATTAAACACAACCATCACATCTTCCTAAGGAATTCTCATGGTCACTTCCCTCTGTGCCTCCTTAAATCCTGTGAGGCAGAAAAATTACAGCATTAAAAGTAATTCATAAAAATGTCATCTTTATCTGTCCTTTCTCACTTTTTAAGTGGGGCTTTTTAGAAGGTTGAACTTACTGAACTGGCTTAAAGGAATTTTACTAGAGTGCTATTCTAACCTTTGTCAGACTGTAGTCATGTCTCACTTCTCTCTGTCTCTCTTGCATGCACACACACATTTATTTATTTATTTATTTATTGTGTTTTAATACATTTCCTGCATTGTGTGTGTGTGTGCGTGTGTGTGTGTGTGTGTGTGTGTGCGCGCGTATGTGTGTGTGCGTGTGTGTGTGTGTGTGTGTGTGTGTGTGTGTGTTTCCTCATGCCACTATGGGCACGTGGAGGTCAGAGAACTTGCAGAAGTTGGCGCTCTCCTTCTACCATATGGGTTCTGGGGACAAACTCAGATCTAGCTATTTTCTTATTATCTATCTATCTATCTATCTATCTATCTATCTATCTATCTATCTATCTATCATCTATCTATCACAGGGTCTCATATATCCCAGGCTGGCCTTGAACTCACTCTGTTACTGAGAATTGTTTTGAGTTTCGGATCCTCCTGCTTCTTGTTTCCCAAGTACTGGGAACACAGGCCGTTACCACGCCGCCTGGTTTATGAGGGACTGAGCTGGGTCTTCGTGTGTGCTAGGCGAGCTCTCTGTGCTCTGAGCTGCATCTCTAGCCCTGGCCAGGGCTTATTAACATGGCAGGAAACTCCTGCACGGTGTCTTCCAGGCACCTGCACGGAAGGGCGTGGCTCCCAGCCTGCTCTCTGGCTCTTGCTGTCCTTCTCGAGTGTAGGAGGGAGTTGCCTTTGTTCTCTTGACTTCCATGCCTTCATCCATGCTGGTTTTCTTGCCACGCAAACACTTGTCTTTTCATCTGCTAATGTTTGCTTCTTGTTCCAGGCATAGCTTTAGGCAAGTCTGACTGCTTGCCTGTGAATGAGTTTCGTCTTCTGGAAGCTAGGGGATCCATGCCACAGGACAGCATTTCTCATGTGACTGGCGGTCACTTGACTTGCTCTTTCTTCAGGCTCTAAGTTCGTTACTTTTTTCTTTCCTCACCCCTCTCATTCCACCTCTCCTTTCATTTCCTCTCTCCTTTTGACATATTTTTGGGCATATTGCTGTGATGCTCACACTGGTCTCAGACTCTCACCTCAGCCTGTGGAGTAGCTGAACCTGCTGATGTGCACGGCCACACCCAGATTTAACCTGTAAGACTGAGGGCTTGGCTTCCCATAGTGCATGCAGTTGCTAACGCTACACGAAGGAGCCCCGCCTGCGTGCCTATGTGAGAGAGCAAATGGGGTGGCCACACCAGGCAGTTATGTGCTTCACTGGGACAGTGGCGCTGGGAAGATGATAGAAAACCCTGGAGATTGCCATTGAGAACCTAGTTCTTGAGTTCTGGTAAGTACATTCCAATTCTCAGAGAGAACGAAGCACTAATGTAGTCCCTAAGGTGTGTAGCTCACAAATAATGGAAATAATATATACCAGCAAAGGTTTTACCACGTAAATGACCTAAGGAAAAAGTCTTTTGAAATTGCTATATTTGGAGTCAAAAGTCCTGGAATTTTGACCCTGGCCCAGCATTTATATTGTATGAGTTATTGATGTTTCTGTTTCTTGTGATATAAAATGGGGTGGTTAATACTTTCACTTTGAAAGGGAGAGATGATCAGGGGGTATATGCAGCAGGTGTTATAAACTACAAAGTAGCAGAGAGCTCAACATTATACCTGCAAGTAGGCATAAAAGTCAAGCCACTTAAGTTGTCAGGACTGAATGCTGGGTAGTTGTGACCTACCCAGGTGCTGCTGAATCTCACCCACACTATGCTAACACAGATATGGGCCATCTTCCCTGGGTACTAAGTGTGGCTCTCCGAATGCCCTTGGGATACATTGCACAGTACTGTGACTGCTACTAGTGGTCTTCTTGGTCCGTGTAGTCTATAATGACCCGCCCCCCTCTTTCTCTACTTGGAATACTCTCATCTTCTATCCTGTACAGCACCCTAAACTCCTCCCCAACACCCTAACCCTTTGCTGAGACTATACATCTGCTCCAAGATGCCTTAGTTGGCTGTGTTCCTCTTTCTTCTGAAGGCTCACAGGGGTCAGTACTTCTCAACTCTCTGTCATCTTACAGAAGAGATGCTAAGGGCTGGTCTTTCCCCCATTTGTTGATCAGGGATCGGCCTGACATTCAAGCATTTCCAGGGTGAGAACCAAGAGGCTTTTCCTTGAAGCCTGGGTTCTAGTTCCAGCTGTGTCCCGCCTGAGATGTGTGAGGAAGTGTTTGTAAATGAACACAGTATAGCACAAGTACTGTCACTTGTAATGTGGGGACAGGATGGCTCCATACAAGCCCACAGTTACCCTCCTAACTGCTTATAGTATACATTCCCACATTTGTCTCCGCTATCAGGCTGAGGTCTCCAGAGAAGCAGAACTAAGTATATAAGAGCTATACCAATTACAAGTATTGACTCATCCAATTATGGAAGCTGGGAAGTCACAGGATGCTCTCTGTCAAGGAGAGATCCAGGAGGGAGGGAGTGCAATTCTCTCTGAGGGCAGAGGCCTGAGAATCAGGGAGAACGAGGTTGTTGTATTAGTCAGGGTTCTCTAGAGTCACAGAGATATGGATAGAATGTATATAGTACGGGAATTTGTTGTGATGACTTACAGTCTGTAGTCCAACTCCCCAACCATGGGCAGCTGTGAACTGCAAGTCCAAGAATCTAGCAGTTGCTCAGTCCCACAAGGCTAGCCGTTTCACCTGGTCTTCTGTAGAAGTAGATTCCAACAGATGTGCTGGCAAGCAAATGCAAGCAGGTGAAGAAGAGCAAATCTTCCTTCTTCCAATGTCCTTAACTCGGCCTCCAGCAGAAGGTGTGCCTCGATTAAAGGTGTGTACCACCACGCCTGGATCTGAGACTTGTTTTGTCCCAGGTTGACCTTGAACTCAGAGATCTCCTTGCCTTAGTCTCCTGGGATTCATGGCCACTGTGCCTCAAGATCTCCATGCCAACATCCAGGTCAGAAACTTGTGTCTCTCAGCCTCAAGATCTGGATCACAGGTGAGCCTTCCAATTCTGGATTGTAGTTCATTCCAGATATAGTCAGGTTGACAGCCGGGAATAGACATCACAGTTGTAGATCCAATCTGAGCTCAGAGAAGATAGATGTGATGTCTCAGCTCAAGTGGTGAGACAGGGAAATCCCTCCTTTCTCTGTCCTGCTCAGACCCACAATGGTCTAGGTGATATCCACCCACAGAAGAGAGCTCGGACTCCCTTTTTGTCCCATGCATCTGCCTGGCGCCGTCCCTCTCTGCTTTTATAGTTTCTCACTGATTGTGTTTTACCAGGCAGATTTCACTTTAAAGATCACTTTCTCCGGAGAATTCTCTTTAAATGTTGTGTGATTGACCTGCGCCTGCCACCTGTACGTCTTCTCTCAGCTTCTGTCATGCACTAACGAAACTGCTCTGCTTGTCTGTCCCTCCTTCATCAGTGCTGTGAGGCAGGCATCACAGCTCTGTGATTGAGTTCATTCCGAGATGTCTAGCAAAGGGTTCAGTATAGAGTGGGCACTCAGTAAGACTTTATTTCAAGTACTAATTAGGCAAAGACCTTTAAAATCTAACTCTTGGTATCTAAGACTCTAATATCCCACTCTTGGGGATGTAGTGATCTACTCTTGCAAAGTGGTTCTCTTATCTCTCGATTCTGTTCTGTTTAATGGGTAGATTGGCTAGAGTACAGATCTGGCTGTCTTGACAAGTTTAACAACTAAAAACTACCTTTCTTTCCCAGAGATAGGCATCCACTGGTGGCGTGGCCGTCGTTCTGTGGGGAGAGTCACAACAGGCCTTTCCTGTCTGCTGCTCCCTGTGGAATGGTTTCTTTGACCTTCCCTAGAAAGTCTAATTATGTCCTGGCATTCTTGAACCCTGCACCCAAAGTCAATCATTCCTTTGGCTGCTTGGGGACTGATTCTAATCTCTTTGGGTCCTTTGGGGTTGTTTCTCTTTGGTGTGGATGTTTGGAGCCAAGCTGAAGAGTGCACTAGTCTGTGCCCAATCTCCACTTTATCCTGAGCTTCCTCCCATAAGAAGACCAGAAACTTTGTTTGGATCAGGCATGGGTGCCAAGATTGCCAACTGCTTCTTGGTATAAAGTCATGGGCTAAAGCCAGGACCATGCCCAAGGCCCATGCCACAGCAGCCCAGCAGGTGGGCAGCCTGGCAAGAGAGAGGTGAGAAATTCCTTTGGACAAAGCTAAATGCTCATGTCACTTAGGGGGTAGCTGGTTGCCATCCTTTTTTCTCTTACCCCCTCCTCCTCTTCATCTTCCTCCTTCGTCTTCCTCCTCCTCTGTGTCTACATTACTGAGGATTGAACCCACAGCCTTCCGTATACAGGGTGAGCATTCTTTCATACTGAGCCCAAGTCCTGCCCCTCACCCCCCAAACTTTTTATTTTGAGCCAGGGCCTCACTAAATTGCCCTAGCTGGCCTTACAGTCATCTGTAACATATGTAGGCCCGAATCCTCCTGACTCAACCTCCTACTGAGCTATATTGCCGGCCTGTACCTCCAGGCCTGGCTGAGGACCATCATTTCTTTACAGGGTGTTTTTATTGGTTGTATGCTGAGAGAAATCATTACATTTTATGTCTGTGCTTTGAGATGAAAACCCAGTCTCTTCTATCAATTCTCCCCTCCCCTAACACACACAGGCACACAGATAGATAGGCAGACAGACAGATACCCACCACCTCTCCACCTAGAGAAGGAATTCAAAGGGAGAACCAGCTAATTGGGAAGGAGCTGTAGCAACTGGAGGAGCAGTGGCTCTTCTGTCACCTGGAAGCCGAGTGAGCCAAGGTAACCCCTCCTCCACCCAAGCAGGGCAGTTCCCATCCTGTAGGAACACACGACCTAGTTTTTTTGTCAACATGACACAAGATGGGGTCTTTGGGAGGACATACCCTTAATTAAGAAAATGTCTGTAGGTAACTGTGTGGGCTATATTTTCTTCCATAGAGATCTGGGAGGGCTCAGCCCACTGTGAGCAGCGTCACCCCTGGGTGCGTAGTCCTGGGTTGTGTAAGAAAGGCACCTGAGCTAAGCAGTGCTCCTCCCTGGCCTCCTCAGCTCTGGCCTCCCCAGCTTCCCCAGCTTCCCCAGGCGGACAATAGACTGTAAGCTATAAGTTAAATTAAACCCTTTCCTCCCCAAATTGGGTTTGGGGCCTGGTGTTTATCATAGCAACATAAAAGCTAACTGTTATAAAGGCTCACCTCAAGCTTTAAAAGAAGCAGGATCAGTGTTAGCCACTGTGAACCGATCCCATCAATTTAATAGGCAAAAAGATACATATCAAGGCCCAAAGATCTAACATTTTCAATGTCTGAAACATTTTCTGTTTGTTTTTTCCTTTGTTTTAAGAAAGTGGGGATTATCTTATGGATACACAACCGGCTTTCTAACCCACTTCTCTCTGAGTTTCTGCTTCTCCGTGTGAGAAGCTAGCACACTTGTGGCATTTTGGTTAACTTTTGTTAAGGTTTCTTTCCCATTATGTAGGCTTTTCTTTCTTTCCACCTTCTCAGACGCTGTTCTGGAAGCCAGGAACTTTCCATTCTTGGTTTCATCCAGAAGACAAATATTTCTGGGAAAACACAGTGTTTAAGCCATTCAGCAATTCTGCAGTTATGTAACTGACCACACTAAGACTTTGAATTAACTTTGGTTACATTTTATTGAAGAGTGTCATAAAATAACTGCGATAATTTTTTTAAAACATTTGCAGGTTTTTAAAATAGAGCTCACTTAAAACTCCCCACAGCATCTGACAACAGTGGCTGAGGGCAAAGCTTGTTTGAAATATTGACAAGTCCACTGAGTGTCTTCCAACTCTGACTTCAGTTTGAGAATTCGTAAGTGAGTGCTCTTCCCATCACTACCTCCCACAGCTCTGGCTTCCTCCTAGTCTTGCTTTCTTCTTGGGTCCTTCTGTTTGTTTGTTTTGTCCTGTTTTTCTTGTGAGACACGTACTGTCAGACGGTTGCGTGCTCCACTGCCGACCTCCCTGCCCCCACTGGTCATATGGTTCCTGTGAACTTCCCAGCGTATGGACTGACACATCGTTAGTTTTCCCTCCCTTCGGTCACTCCTCTGTCACTATCTCTAAGTTTCTTCCTCCTAAGAACTGAGCCAATGTTTTATTTTTTTTTTCCTCCCCAAACAGAAGCCCTTCTTATTTTATCTTTTTTACATGTCCCCACATTCTCAGAGCTCTGGTCCTAAACCTTTTCATTTCCTTTGTTTATTTGCTTTCTCTCTCATTTTCTTGTAGCATGCCACCTGTCATCAGCTGCAGAATGTATTCCTCCCACACCCCCAGATTCATGTCTTCCTCTCTGAGCCCTCTTCTTTTCCCTCTCCGTGAAACTGCCAATTTAGAAGGGCGTTTTTCCACCACCTTCTCTTGGTCCTTTCTCCCCTCACAAGATAATTTAGATAATTTACAGACACATATTAGAATCATCTGGTCGATGTGGTATTTTATCATTTCAAACTATCTTTAAAAGTTATTATTTATTTTTATACAATATATTTGGATCATATTTTTCCTCTCCCAGATCCCTCCTATATTCTTGCCCAGCCAACTTTATGTTCGTTCTCTCTCTCTCTCTCTCTCTCTCCACACACACACACACACACACACACACACACACAAGAAAAACAAAACAAAAAACCAACAAAAGCAAAAGAAAATCAAAACAGACAAGAAGACTTAAAGACAGACAAGCACACTGACCTGGAGTTCCATTGGTCCATGCTGACACTGTTGGAGAATCGGACTTCTTCCCCCAGCAGTTCTCAATGCAAACTGTTTTCCTGGACCACATGGTTCAAATCTCACCTCTTTCTGTCTCCTTTGAACCATGTGGTCCTCTCTGCCCCATTTGTTTCTTCCAAACCATGCTTCTCTTTGTCTTCCAAAGTGTATGTGACAGCAGCCTTTGTAAGAAAAGCTGCCTTACCAGAAGAGTTTAAAGAACACTTTTAGTTATTCTTTGACGGTTTCATACTTGTACATGGTGCATCTTATATGATATCCATCCCGCCTCTCCCTTCCCATTTCCCTCCCCGAAGACTTGAATACACATGTGTGCCTATGTGCGTTTTAAGCTTAGGTATCATGGAGGCCATTGGTTGCTGGATCTGGAGTCACTGCTGCCCACTGATTCTAGGAACTAAGCTTGGGTCCTCTGTAAACACAGTGTGTGCTGTTAATTGCTGAATGTCTCCCTGTCCTGACAGGCTTTTCAAGAATCAAGAATCAGGCCTGCCTGGCAGAGTGTCATCCCCTCGGTGTCCCCTTGCTCAGCTGGCTCTGATTTGTTTGTTTACTTGCTGGCCCCTGGCATTCGAAGTCATTTTCACCCAGTTCCTCTACTTACTTTTAAGTTAGTGACAATATATACTATTACTTGTCCAACCATATTTACTAGTCATTTATTGAATTTATAACGTGGTCTCCCTCATCTACCTGCCAAATCATCTCTCTCTCTCTCTCTCTCTCTCTCATTTTTTGGCATCTGCAATGCTAATAACCATAGCAGGTCTCTGTACAGCATTGTGAGGGGCAAGCACAGAGTAGAGAGAGCAAACCTGGCAGGTGCCATTGAAATGAAAACTTAAGAGTTCTTTAGAAAGTCAGTTGTGTTTGATGGTGCTCTGTTGGGGCAAACATATGAAGGAGGGAATGTTTTGCTGAAGCAGACACGTGAAAGGGTGTTCTGCTAACACAAGCACATGAAAGGACATGTGATGAAGGATTCTTTGCTAACAGCACACGTGTATTAGTCCGCCTTACACTGCATAGCTGAGCTACGTTAGTCAGGACTCCACAGAGAAGCACACCAGAAACCTTCTAGTAGCGTGCTGCAGTCTCTTGCTGCTTCCTCGGACTCTGGCTGATTGGCAGCTGAGACAGCTGCACCTGCTGACATGTATGTGCTGAGGACACGTGATGTCTGGAGGGTATAAATAGGACTCTACAGACAGTGGTGGAGACTGAGCCAGGCTTGCTTATAGATTTAGCTGTACAATGCTTGCGGGTCTCGAGTCTTTGTTGATCTTTGATTTGCTGAAAGAGACACAGCTGAGAACTTCTCCTGGCCCCTCCTGCTGACTCGAGTTTGCTGTCCTCCCTCTACTGAACTGGACTGCTGGTGCATCTGTGACGTGTTCACGAGTGGATAGAGCTGCCGCTAGTCATCTGTGAACTGAACTGCCGATTTCCACAGGCCACAGGCCACTGCTGCTCCAAAGAACATTTCTAAACTGGTCCACTTTCCCTGTATCTTTTCTTTTCCACTACCCTCTGGTGGGTGGTGGGCTAAAAGAGAGGTTAAAACGTTTAAAAACCATCTAAGCCTTAAAAAGATTAAAGTTACATACCATCTATGTAACTTTCATAGATGTTCATAGCCTTTATAGCCTTTGCAGTTTTGTAGAAGAATCTTACATCTGTCGGTACAAATATTCAGCTGTGGTTGACTTATGAGGAAAGAGGGATGTGGTGCTGTGGCCGCACATGGGTGATATGGGTATTTAACCAGAGCAAGAAGAGGGTGGGATGTCCCACATATGGGAAATGCCATCCTGCCCTCTGGCAGGAGGGCTTGGACTTGTCTATGACTTTGTCAAAAACGTGGAGTTTGATAGCACGGTGGGGTGAGGGGAAGGAGGGTAGGGACTCACAGGGGCTAGCCACAGCTAGGCTCCGTGGAGTACCGGAAGCATTTAGGCTTTTATCCTTGGCAATAGGGAACCACTAGAGGGGGTAAAGGACAGGGGGAGATGGTAATGCCATTTGGAAAGATCACTCTGTCTAGGGAGAGAATGGATTGGCAGGAACATTGAGCTCAGCATTTTCCTGGGGTTGTAGCAACTCAGTGAATGCTGCTCACTGATTGGACAGTATGTGAGACTTAAGGCTCTCGCCGTGATCTTTGTATCATGCCATTCTGTCTTTAAGCTATAGAATCTTGAGCTACTTATAAGAGGAGCCTGACTTTAACATCATTACTTTCCTACACTCTTTGCAATTCTTTATCCTAACACATGCAGCCCCTACTGCTGATAGCATTGGGTAGTAACCGTGGTGTTGGCTACTGTGCTGAAAGCTTGACTTCTTGACTTCTTGATTAATTCCTACTTCAGGCTGACGACAGAAGTGTTTATATTCCTCTCTTCTTAGCAGGACTAAATGGGTTGGAATGAAGGTCTTGCATCAGAGTGAAGTGATCAAGCTAGACCTCAGCTCTAGATGTCTCTGACTGAAGAGCCATGGCTTTGACACTTCAGCCTTCTTTATTTAAGGCTCACTGCTATTTCAGTACCATGCTTATGACAAAAGGAGGGTCCTTTAGCTTTGGTGACAAGGGAGATGATTGTCCCTGGCTAATTGTCCAGTAATGCTCCAGACTCTTGGTCAGAGCTCTTCATGTGCAGCTTGGGTCACCCACTCACCTTGACCTCTGACTGATCACTATGTGTCACCCAGAACCTGGCAACATGTCACAGCCAATTGTTGTGTTTTGATCTTTTTCATCTCTGTGGACACATGGCTGGCTGTGTCCTTTTTTTCTTTTATAGAGATCTATAATTAGATGAGGCATTAATGTACATTAGCCCCAGGTACAAATAGTATTCCATAAACCATCTTCCTCTGTAAGTGAGCATCACCAACAATAAGAGTGACCACCAACAAATGATTAAAATATTAGTTGAAAAATATTTTCTGTTATGGCCGTAGGAGCCCTTTGTCTCAGGCCTGGCAGTGGTTGAATGGCATTTGCTTGTATTTCTTCCATCTTTACTTTCCATCCCTCAGGGCAACCTTTTCTTTAGTTGCAATACGACTGTCTAAAAGGCTCATAATTTGCTTACATGAATAGAATAATCTAATGGCAGAACATTGAGAATTTTAATCGATGCCTTGTAGTGTCTCTGCGATAATTAATAAGGTCAGTTTGGGCTCAGAAAATGACAGCAACTGTCTGTTGTTTAAGAAGGGTTTAAAGGAGCATTCATCTTTAACCAAGCATGACTGGCTCCTTATCCTTTGCAAAGCAAGGTTGAAAGTTCAAGCAAAAAGTAGGCGAATGGAGCACCCCCAGGGTTTTTGTTGTTTTTTTGATTTCAGAATTGGTGATTGAACCCAGGGCCTTGTACATGCTAAACACACACTTTATCAATGAGTTGCACCCCCAGGCCAACCCCAGTTTTCACAGCTGGAAACAACCCTAACAGAAAGCCCAGCTGACACTGGGAAGCTGAGCGTGGGAAGCCAATCGCTAAGCAGCATAGCCCACAAGCCTGAAGACTCGGGAGAAGCATTCATGGGCTGTTCATGGGATGGAGTAGCTTCAGCCACACTTAGATATTGCTGGAGCTAAAAGTTAAGAAGTATCTGATTTATTTGCTTATATCTTCCTTCCAAGTTATTGTTAAGGACTAGAGGTAGCTGAAAGTATAGTTGTTAATAAAATTATTGCAAATTCCTCTTACCAGTTTCATTTAAAATCTATTAGCAGTGACTAGGAAAGGCTGCTCTCTAGGTAATAGTTGTGAGTGGGTGGAAGACAGTTGCTACCCAACCACAGTAAGGGATCGTAGACCACTCTCTTCCTCTTCTTCCCACAGTTATTGCTATTACTCCTATAGCTGCTTTCCTCTAAACTTTTGACTGGACATAGGACATTGTAGTCCAGTCTTGAGTTTGGGGATGACAGAGCTAAGGTCTCATTAGTTCTAGCCATCTTATTTTGGCTTCGTCATCTTCAAGACAAGGTTTTTAAGTGACTTCATTAAGATATGAGTGACGTGGCATGCTTTTATATTTAATATTTGTGATTTGATAAACGTGGAGATCAGTACACAGTCATGAAACCATCATTACCATCAAGGCCAGGGACACATGCATCTTCTCCCATGTTTCTTCCTGCTCCGTTATTCCTGTCGCTGTCATTAACATAGTGTCTACTCTCAGGCAGCAGTAGCTGTCAGTCCTGTGCTAAATTATCTCCTATAACTGAAACCTCATATTCTTACTCCCACACCCACCAGGCATCACCCCTCTCTTCTGCTTCTATGTGTGTTTGAGTGACTCCACGGATGTGAGATCTCAGGTTGTCTTTCTGAGCTTGACTTATTTCCCTTAGCAGAGCATCTTCCATAGATCCCCTCCCGTAGAGTCTCTTTAAAAGGACTTGTGTCTTTTTGAAAGCTGGAGAGTACTCCATCGCATCAGTTTTCTTTTGTGTGTTCATCCATTGATTGACATCCTGGTTGTATCTGTAGTATGGCCATGGTGAACAATGTTGTAATAAACATGGAAAGTTTCTTAGAGATCTGGAAAGACATTCTTTCATGCATGCTGCAATTGGCATTACTGATTTTTATGAATTTTTAACTGCTTGAGAAACATCTATATTTTCTTTCATAGTGGGTACTGCTTACCTTCCCAGCAACAGTATACCAGGGGCCCCTTTTTTCTGCATCCTCCTTAACGCCTGAACCTCAACACCTCCTTTCCCACCTCCCTTCCATCTTCCCTTTAAGAATCCATTTCTAGTTAGTGTACAAAACGGTATAGCATTTTCACGATACTTCTCACTGCCCTCCCCTTCTGCTTCTCCTCTCTTCTTCTCTTCCTTCTCTCCTGTGGTGAATGATACAAGATATGTTTTCATATACTAGTGGGCGTTTTATACATTTTTTCTAAAATGTTTACTCAGGCCTACTGGCCATTTTAATTAGATTGTAGCTATCCTTTTGCTATTGAGTTATAAGACCCTCTTGTCTATTATAGACATTAATTCTTGATTGGTCAGATGTTGTGCAAGTTTTTTCTCCTATTCTGTAGGTTGCCTTTTCAGCCTGGCTGGATTCCTCTACTGGGCAGAAGCTGTTTGGTTTGATGTAGTCCCTCTTGCCATCTTTTATTCAGAGCCTCTGTTGGTTGGTATTTTGGGTTAGCATGGACTTCAAACATATGAAGTCTTGAAGGTTACAAATAGGTATTTATTTATTTATTTATTTATCTATTTCAACAGAAGATCAATTAAAATTAATGAGCAAATACATTAAAGTAACAGAACACAGAACAAAATTCAAACATTAGTTGTGAATCCCCAGCACTGGGACAAAAAGGACTGGTTAGGTGGCTCAGTGGGTACAGCGTTTGCTAAGTTTGGAGCCTCAGAAGCCACACAAAAGCTGCATGTGGCAGTGTGGACCTGTAACCCCAGGGTTGGTGAGTGGAGACAACACGATCCTGGGAGCTCATTGGCCAACCAGTCTGCCAAAACTAAGCTTCAGTGAAAGACCCTTTCCCAAAGAGTAAGTTGGAAAAGCAGTTAAGGAAAGGCACCCAGATGTCAACCTCTGGCCTTCCCATGTGCCAGCTCAGGTGAGCATGCCTTTCCCCTCACTGTGTACACTCACACACATGTCATACCACAGCCTAAAATTAAAATTAGGAAAGCCATACCAAGTCATAATAGCACCAAACACAATAAGATTCTTAGAAGCAAACTTATCAGAAAAGGACAGTCAGACACCAAAGCTTCAGAGCTGGTTTTTTGGTGGCCTGTTAAGAGTCTAGGTGAGGTGTTCACTGGGTAAGTCAATTCACACTGACTGATAAGTGGGTTACAGGTTTATGCTCCTCACACTAACTAGTACTTTAATCCAAAAGCCCTGGTAAAAAGGTAATATTGATGGCATTGCCTATAAGTGAAATATATTTTTTTAGCCACATAGGAGCAGTTTTACTTTTTCTCTTCCTGGGTTAAAAGTGCTAAAGAAAAGAGGTTCACTTCACGGTTTGAGTGTTCCTCTCCTCGACTACAAGCTCCTCTGGGGTCCTGGCACACTAAAGGGACAGCACACACACATCACCGCTGTACTTCCGTGTCAGGTCTACAGGTCCTCATCAGTCCCAGAGTCCCCGAGCAGACTCCAGCCCCTCAGCACCCCTTCTCGGTCCCTCTGCTTCAGTGCAGAGCATCCGTGTTTGTGGCCTAGCGCTCGTTATAAGTGAGATAGCCTAAAATAGACGTTGAGAGCCCTCATTGATTTCAACATTTGATACTTCTCAATCACATAAATTTAGGCATAAATTCAGCTATTTGGTTTTTATCTTTTTCTTTCCTTCATAAAAGGATTGTTACAAAATCACACCTTCTCAGGAATAAACACAATAATCATTCTTGGTAAGCTGTCTGGAACTTTAATATAATTTGGAAGACATCATTTCAGATTTCTCCACATTGCAGACATGACACAGCCTCTCATGGAGTCTGGGCCTGTAGTGCTTAGTGTAGTGTAGTGGGGTGTGATGTGGTGCAGTGTAGTGTAGGGTAGTGTAGTGCTTCCCTGAGGGGAAGGGCGATAGGGAGGGAATGGAACCTTCTGGACAACTCTCCATGCACTAAGTGATCTGCACATTGCTTTATTTAACACTTTCTGAAATTCTGTGACGTTTGTCCCATTTTGTAGCCAAGGAAGCAAATCCTAGGGAAGCAGTGTCTGTGCTGATTCCCACTGTTAAGTCTGGGTTTGACCTGGATTCTGTTGTCATTCCCAGGGACCCAGTCAAGACACTGCTGAAGGATGAGAGGAAGGGGAGAGCTACAACCTGAGAGAGGCTTGTGAGGGTCAAGCCACCTTCTCCAGGAATTTCTGGAGTTGCTTATCTGTGAAGTTTTTCAATAATCTTAAAACTTACAGCACAGATTAGGTTAGAGTGGTGTCGAAATTAACCGAAGCTCTGCTTGCCTGTCCTGGTTGCCTCTTGCTGTCTTCAGAATCACCAAGAAGTCCTCTAGGTGTGACCTGGGGCCCTGAGTTGGCTAAGAAGCCTGAGGTAGGGCCTCCACATATTTTCCCACTAGCTCCTGGGACACTCTGTTCTGAGTACTGAACATGGCAGAAGGAATGTGTGTATATGTCTGTGTGTATTTAATATTTATTGTAAAAGATTATTTTTCTCCCCACACAGTCCTGACCCCCTGAAGCCTGGGGCTTTATGAGGAGCGAGTGACGGACTTGAAGACATTCTGCAGTGTGCAGGGACCCTTTGCTTGCTTGGTGTGCCCTTGCTGTCATTTCTAATGTTCTTTTGGAGACATCAGAGCATTTGATTGGCTGACTTCTCAGCTCATTTGATTGGCTGACTTCTCAGCTCATTTGATTGGCTGACTTCTCTCATGATATATATTCATTACTGACCAAGGCTCAGTGCTATGCCTTAGCACAGCAGTCAGGAGGAGGGCTTTTTCAGACGGAGCGGGAGTGACACCTGTAAAACACACAAGGTTTTCCTAGTTGGCGTGGGGTTCTGGCAGATGCAGCTCTGGCTGCATTACTATGTGTTATCGCTTGCCGTTGATTTATTGGAACTAGATCTTTTAAAAAGTAATGTATTATCCCACACAGACCATTGTGTTAAGATAAAATTGTTACCAGCACTGTCCTTTGAAAGGCTTTCTTCCCTGCAGTACTTATCCCTCTGTGTCCCCACAGTGCTCAACACCCCACCCCCCCTCGCTACCCACAGAGGCTCCAGAAACCCCCAGGACCACTTTCAGCCTCTGCCACACACTGTCAGATTCAGCAAAACCCTCCGCTCTCACCACAGTAGTCAGTAAGGCTGTAACTAACTGAGCCTTATCAGAACCGGAGGTGGAGCTGATGCATGCCTGTAATTTTAGCACTCAAGAGACAGAGGCAGGAGGATTGCCTCAAAAGTTCCAAGTGTTCAAGGCTAGCCAGGGCCACCTTTAAAAAAAAAAAAAGCAGTAAGGAAGCCACAAATAAGAATGGGCAGTAGGAACAAGTCCAGGCAGTTGCAGGTGCCAGGCAGGGTAGAGCCCCTGGGCATGGTTTTAGATACCCAGATAGCTTGTGACTTTATCCTAAGAACATCTCTGAAACCGAGGGGACTCTGATTTAATTGCTCTAAATTCCAAATAGCAAGCAGATCACACAAGAGTCCCTCACCCTGATTTCCCCCAGTTTCCTTTAGTGAAGCAGGGGAGGCTGCGCACACAAGTCCCATGGCACACATGGTTCTATTTTGGCACCTGGTGGCCACCAGGAAACCCTGTTGAAGCGGTCTACTTGAAAGCATCGTTTCCCCACCACTCCGAAGCTGGAGCAACGATTGCTTGCTCCCTTGATCCGCGGGGCTTCCGAAAGGGAGAGTGCGCTCGCAAGCACAAACAGGAAAGCCTGACATCACGGAGCGGCGGGGAGGAGTCTGCTGCCGCGGGCTCCCGGGCTGCCTGCTCGCTGGCCGGCGCTCCTTTGTGGCCGAGTCGCGCGCGGCGGCGGTGGTGGGCAGCAGGACGCGTGGGAAGCGTGGGGACCCGAAGCCGGGCCAGAGAGACGCCCGGGCCGCCTCGGAGCAGGGCGCACCATGCAGCGTCCGTGTGCCGGAGAGAAAACTGAGAATGAAATTACTTTGGCAAGCTAAAATGGTAACGCGAGCTCCCCGCCTTCCCCGGACGCTTCTCTGCTGGGGGAATCTTCCCATCTCCCGCTTTCTCGGGCCGAGTTGTACTGTCTAACTGATCGGAGCCGCCCGAACCCCGCGCTCTGAGAGGAGCTTTCTCGCTCTGCTTTGTATCCTTCCCCTCTCTGTGCCTCTTCTCCCTAGAATCCACGTCTGTGTTCTCAGGCATTGCCTGCGGGGTGTCTGGGACAGGCAGATGCGTGTCAGGAGAGCAGAACTTGGAAAGGACAGAACTCAGTCTGGGGGAGCGGCGCCGCGCTCTGCCTCCCAGCAGCAGCCCTTTAACACAGATCCGAGGTTTAGCTGGCAACATGGCCATCCAGGGGGTCGCTGTGTAAATTTCAGTGGAAACTACGTGAAGATGTGTTGCTTTCCCTGCACTTGCCAGAGGGTTTTTTTTTTTTTTTTCTTTTTGGAAATAAAAACTTTCCATACCTCACGTAACTTTTTTTTGGGGGGTTCCAAAACAGTAAGAGGAGAAAAAGAAGTGCATCTTCACTTCCCAAAGAGGGTTCTTGGCATTAAAACACTTGTTTGAGGGAGTTTAAAATCGACATTGCTCAAATGTTTGTGTACCTAAGAGAAGTATAAACTTTTGTTTTTGCAAATGAGTTATTTTTCCTTTCACTTAAAGGGACAGAGTTGATCAGGACTAAACCACAGTTTCCTTATGAAGGGAAAAAGAACTTGAAAAAACGATTTAAGATATGTGGCTAGTCTAGGAAAAATAACTGAACAGAGAAGTCGAAGGATCCTGATACCGCAGGAAAAGGCTGCTAGCCAAGAAAATCTCAGCCTTGCCTATTGCAGTGTGTCTTGTGCTGCTGTTAGGAGTATTTATTCCGAACAGCCGTTGTCAGCAGGGAAGCAGCTGGGATAGATTGTGGTTAGCCAAGGGGGAAGAAAACAACTACACACTCCGCGACCCTCTTTTTCTTTCTCTTTATCCCATCCCTGGCAGAGCTCGATTCAGGACTGGGGTGAAGAGGTAGAGGAAGGAGCTGTTTACCATGTCACCCTCAAAAGAGTCCAGATTCAACAGGCGGCCAATAAAGGAGCAAGATGGCTAGGGGTGAGTAGAGCTTCTGAGATCTTGAACTTTGGAATTTCAGTGTCTGCTCTTCTGTGAATATCATTATTATTTAGCCAAGGCAACCTCCCCCTTTCCCCCCTTTTCTCCTCCTTGGTCCTAAAAAGGAAACTGCTGATGGCCAAGTGTTTGCACTAGGGGAACAGGTCTGTTTTAGTACTTGGTGTTTCCCAAAGCATCTTCCTTAAGTTTGTCAATAATTCAGAACCTTCCGGAAACATCTTGAGGTATTTGGCAAACAGACTGGGGGTGTTGTGGCAGAAGAGGACAGGCACACAGAGAACTGGCCAGAGTGCACTACTAGCGTCTACAAGTGTCATAAACCACTGTGCCCAGAAGACACCCTTTTCTCTCCCTGCTCCTTATGTGGTGATGTCACAGCCCGGCCCCCACTCCCAGGAGTTTAGAGTGCACAACCAACAGAGGCCATTCAGACCCACTGCCTTTGAGGGGCGGCAGGTTTTCCCATTGTGACCTTTCTGTAGAATGGGATGAGGCTGGTGCTTACTTAGACTTGGGACTCTGCCTATAGAGTGTGGGGTGGGGGACAGACACTTGGAAAAATCTGCTTTCCATAAACTATTGGGAAGGGTCATGTGAGTTCTTAATTCCACCAGTGAATCTCAACACATCCCAAATGAAGGGACCGTGCAGGCAGAAAGCCTGGCAATGGGGTCAGGGACGTGGGAGAACAGAGGAATTCTTCTGTTGGAGATTTAGAGAGCGGTGGGTGTCTGAAGAGAGGCAGGCTGGGGTAGGTGCTTACTGGGCTTCATTACGGCCACACTAGGTCTTGTGGGTGATGGTCTTCAAAGCAATGGGGAGTGTGCACTTGCACCACACCTTACTGACCTCAGTTTCAGAACACACAGGTTGGAGCAGTGTTCCCAGGTAGAGTGTGGCGTGCGCCTAGAAGGCGCGGAGGCAAGATGACTTGTGAGACTCAGAGTTGAAGGCGGGAAGCCAGGAAGCCAGGACCCCTATCTTCCTCTGCCATGGCTGCTGACACAAGATCTCCCCCACACCCCACACTGACCTTCTCAACCTGCCTTAGGTCAGGATTTCCCTGCTATATGCTTGGGTCAGGATACTGTTGACCGGAATAGTAAGTTGCTAGTGACCTTGAAGATGTGGGCTACAAAGTTAGGAATTTTCTCAGTGAAAACTAGAGGTCTTTACTTACCAAACAGGTGCCTTACTCAATATGATGCTAACAGTAGCTGTTTAGAGTGCCGACAAACCACTGTGTTACTGCTGGCGGCTTTATGTATATATACATTATTTAAATGGGATGTTGGTATGGTTCTGACCCATGTGACTATTTGTAAATGATTCATAAGCTCTAAACCAGTTGTCTTCAAATAGACTTTGCATTTTCTGGTGCTGGGTAGCCCCGACTGTCCTGGAACTAGCTCTGTAGATCAGGCTGGCTTCGAACTTAGAGATTCGCCTCCCTCTGCCTTCCGAGTGCTGCAGTTAAAGGTATGCAACACTGTGCTGGGCTGTTTTACTCTTTCTAATGATGCAAAATGTTGCATGGGTGGCAGTGTTAGTATTTAGCCAGATATGGTAACAATGAATGTAACATGAGCAATAGAGGGGACCCCAACCCAAACAAACTGTCCTTCGTTTAGAGGGTGACAGTTGCTTAGTGATTCTTATCAGCTGCTCTGCTCGCTGACTCCACTTCCCGTCTTATCCTGCCTCTCCCATAGCCTTATAGAGTTCAGAGGGCTTGGCTCTGAGTTAAACTGTAGATCGGAAACCTTGAGAAGAGGATCGTGGAAGCTTGTTTTTGGTTCATGGAGGAATCCTGCCCTCCTCGCATTTGAAGAGGTGACTCACAGACACCATACTGCTCATAGACGTCAGTTCTTAGAACTCTCTGCCTGGAATGCCACTTGATTTCTTGTCTTAGGTTAGGTGCCCTCTGAAGAAGCTCTGGATTTTTGTTTTTTTGAAAATCGCAGCTTAATTTAATATGACTCAACCAATTGAGCCATAACAATTATGAAATCTTCCTCTTTGGTACCCAGTTGGCTTCCTCATGTTTGTCTCCCTACATTCCAGTAACCTATTCAGAATTCTTCAAAGTGAACAATTTTAGAGTTAATGGGGTTGAGGTAAGGCAAGGAAGACGCTTCGTGCACACTGTCATCTGACAACAACTTTATGGGGAAGGCGGTATTACGATGCTGTCTTTCATCTTTCCTTTGTGTACAAGGAGAGTGGTGCCCAGAGGGAGCTGCTTGCTTGCCCGTAGGGTCATACAGTTAAGAACAGCAGAGGCTGGAGCTGCTCGCTTGCCTGTAGGGTTAAGAACAGCAGAGGCTGGATTTGTGCACAGGTGCACATTTGCTGTCAAGAATGGCCTGCAGCTCTAGGGCTGTTTCCTTAGCATTGGTGCACATGGGGCATGCTTCCCCTTAGAGCATTCTTGGTGCAGGCTTTGAAAAACGTAGCCTTCTGGTCTCCCGTATGCTTTGAATGATAACCTGAGCCATAAGTTATAAGATGTGTTATGATGATGTATATCAATTGATAAGCTTGACATTTGGGGTGTATAAAGTATGAAAGATGTATATGAGGTCCTTTAGCATGCGCGTGTAGGCGTGGTCTTGATACTGTGTCTGGAGTGCTCTTCAAAAAAGCTTAACACCTGTAAGCCCGGCACTCAGGAACATCAGGAATTCAAGGTCATCCTCTGCTACATTAGTGATTTTTAAGGCCAGCCCGGGCTACACAAGATCCCATGTAAACAACAACAATAAGACTCCCTAAACCAAGCCAACTTTCAAAAGATGGAGTATAATTTTTCTATTTTTCTAGTGCTAAAATCTCAGGATAATTAATATTCAGTTCTAGGAAGTATAGCTAAATGATTACATATTTGGGGTCAGGAAGATGGCTTAGCTGTTAAAAGCACTTGTCGCTCCTGTCTCAGAACCCACATGGCGGCTTACTACCACCTGTAATTCTAGTTCTAGGAGGATCCATGCCTTCCTCTGATCTCCATGGGCACCAGGCACACATGTAATTCACATACCTTCATGCAGGGGAAACACCCATACACATAAAACAAACACATCTAAAAAAGGGTAAAAAATAATCACACATCCTTGTATGAAGACCATAGAACAAAACACATAGTCACAGTATTTTATTTTGATTCTTAAGTTTGCTTAGTTTGTGATCATTCTAGGAATACATTGTGTCAGTGGTCCTAAAAGTAGATACTGGGGATGATCTAGGCCTGGTTTACTTACACATGCAGTGGTCGTCTGGCCCACTGGCAATGTGGCCAATGAATATTGACAATGGCATTACAGTTTTGACCTACCCTTTCTTTACAATAATTCCTGCATTGGCCAGTTTTATTGACTTAAAGCTCTCACAGGAAAGTGGCTCCAGCCATGACATTAAAAATGAATTTCATCTGACTACTTTCTTAGTTTGTAATATTTTGGAAGGCAAATGGTCACCTCGTGTTATTTGTCTTTGATGCCAACACTGTGGCATACATGCACAGTGACAGGGACAAAGGAATCGAGAAATATCAGGGAAAGCACATGTTAAACAAAGGCCTAAAAGGGACAGAAAAAACAAGTCAGTTTTGGAGTCTTCAAAGCAAGACAGATTGATGGTCCAGAAAACCGTATCACACTTAGGATAAGCTTGGATTTTTAGTAATGGGTTCACTTTGTGTTGACTTTGGGGAGTGGACTGGGCCAGTGGATAACCTCACTGCTATACTGCAATCATGTGACCCTGTGGTAGGGCCCTGCTGCCTCTCTTCCAGTCTCTGGGGCTTGTCACACTCTTGCACACTTCAGCTCTTGATGAGTTTTGGTTAGGATGAGTTGGAGTTTTGATAGCTAGGAGCCTGGCAGAAAACAGGTGGATGGAAGAAACGGGCTATAGAAATAAAGGACAAGGAAAGCACTTTGGGAGTGCCTTGGTGAACGAACGTTGGCAATATCCGCATTGAGTCGTTTCTATTCTTGTTTACACTGGTTGCATGTTCGCATGGACTACCTATGTGTACATTGTCTTATGTGGGGAAGTCGTTAAATTGTCAGCTACCTCTCTTCTGGACTCTTCTTTGGCACCCCCACGCCCCCAGGGCAGAGGCGCTCTGCCTCTTTGTGTTCCTGAGCATTCTGGGTGTCTTGTTACGGGTTTCTCTTATGCTGTTGTAATTGTCTGTTTATATTCCCCTCTAGATAATATCTTGTAACTACAACCAATAAAATATTTGCTGAGTGGATGAATCAGGCTTCATCCTTTTGAGGGGACTCATACTATCTTGACAAATATGAATGTATGGTTGTTTCTCATTTAAAGCCAAATCACCATGAAGATGTCAGCCTATAAGGAGAAGCAGAGGGGTGTAGGAGCGAGAAAAATCGATTAGGTAATGATTCTGGCTGTCTCAACATTCTTTCTGGAACAGAGCAGGGCACACACAAAGATAGCGATTATTCTTTAGAACAAAAATAAAACTTCCCAGTGCCTTTTAAAACCACGAGCTCTGATTGTGCTTGTCTACTTGTGGACCATTGAAGGAAGAGGGCAAGACAGGAGTTAAAAAGTCCTGGCAAGTGTTACGGTTCTGTGTGGTTGGAGAGAGCAGGAGTGGGATTTTAGAGCTGAAAGGAGATAAGCCCCAGAGGAGCCTCTGGTTTACCGTTGGTCATCCTTGTTTTCATCTAGGAAAACAGACCTTGGGGTGAGCTATTCGTGTCTGTTGGAATGCTTAAGTTAGGCTTTACAAAGTAAAGACCAAAATTCAGCAAGCATTTGAAAACTGAGAAACTGGTATTTTTCATTTTGACTTTGGGAACATATTTCTCAAATAATTAGTCCAAAATATGGTAGCTCGTGCCAACCAAGAGAACACAGGCCACACATTAGAGCTGTCTGAGTTATGGGTATCTCATCATTGCTTTCAAAATCCCTCAGGCTCTGAGCAAACAATAATAGCTAATTAAGAATATCCATTTCAGTTCGTCAACCCAGAGAACTTAGCTTTAAAAACTGCACGTCTAGGGACTGGAGAGATGGTTTAGTGGTTAAGAACACTGGCTACTCTTTCAGATGATCTGGGTTCGATTCCCAGTGCTACATGGTACATCACAAACCTTTGTAACTCCAGCCCCAGAGGATCCATCACCCTCTTCTGGGTCTCTTTGGGTACTGTATGCACGGGGTAGATATACATGTAGGCAAAACATATGTACATAAAAATAATAAATAAAATGTTGACAAATACTAAAAAAATACATGTCCACCTCCAGAAAATAAGAACAGCACAAACCTTAGAGGCATATTAACTCTTTATACTTAAAATATACATATTCTTCCTATCACAGACCCATTTTTTTCTTTCTTCTCCAACAGCATAAGGTAAAAACCCCCTGGAATTTCAAATTGGGAAAGTAAAGAAGAGAGATAAGTGGTGTGCCTCTCCACGTTAGCTCACTGTTGGAATCTGTCAGTGCACTGGCCTGTTTGTTTCTGTCTCATTTATCCCCAGCGTACATTTCCTTTCAAACTTCCCCTTTCTAAGTTATCAGACTTTCTCGTAACTGTCACATACATGCTACATTAGAATACTTGAAAAGTTAAGTGAACCATCGCGACCACGCTATGTGTCTTGGCAGAAAAGGCCGATTTCTATAAACAGAGCAAGGCAAGGATTGGAAATGAGGGATCATGAAAGTTGCCTCATTCTCTAAGATGCAGCCAGCAGTCTGTCTCTGGCCGGCCAGTGGGTGTGGCCAGCTCCACAGAGTTGATTTGGGGTTCTCTGCAGTTTCTGGGTCATTTGTGGGTAAACACAGCCCTTGTGAGATCTCTTGCTGGTCTTTATGTCGCCTGTTTCTGTCATGTGTGTGTGAGCGTGTAATCGTGCCTACGATAGCATCTATCACTTCCCAGACAGCATGCTAAATATGGGGGTTCAGAGTTCAGTGAGCAGTGTTCTAAAAGGGTTACAAGTGAGAGAGACAGACATCAAGTCAGTTCCAGGGTGTTGTGGATGGGACACCCGCTGGGGACTGTGAATGGGGCAGGGGTGGAGGGCTGCCCAGGCAAGCTGCACTGAAGATTGGGCTTTTCTGTGGAGGTCTGTGGCTCGGGAGGAATTTAAAGCCAGTCTTAGGACTCTGACACATTTCAGTCACAGAGCACATTGTGTAAGGAGGCAGGGAGGCCAGGAATGGGATTTCTGCACGAGGAGGCTTAGCCTAGGGATGATGAGGCTAGAAGTTGGTGGGTGAGTGACAAGAGACAGGGCCAGAGAACAACCTGGCATTGTGAGCTGTAGCTCTCAGCTGTGGGGTCAGTAAGCTGTGGGATTGGAGATGTGCTATTACAGGGGCAGACCGTGCAGGGTTCTGAGGGCTGTGTGGCCAGATTTTCACTTTAGAGTTCTGACAGACTTTGAGGGAGGATGTGTTGGCAAGAAGCCAGACTGGAGCCAGGGGAACCCCAGAGGAAGGTTGCAGAGTCGTGTGGTGAAGAAGGGTCTGACAACCTGCAGAGAGACTGTGATGGCAGAGCAGAGAGCACTGGGAAGGAAGGTGTGTGTGTGTGTGAGTGTGTGTGTGTGTGTGTGTAGTGTATGTGTGTGTGTGTGAGTGTATGTGTGAGAGTGTGTGTGTATGTGTGTGTGAGTGTGTGTGTATGTGTGTGTGTGAGTGTGTGTATGTGTGTGTGAGTATGTGTGAGTGTGTGTGTGTGTGAGTGTGTGTATGTGTGTGAGTGTGTGTGTGAGTGTGTGTGAGTGTGTGTGTGTGTGTGTGTGTGACTGAGGTCCTTTGGGCAGACAAAGGTCTTGGGCACCTGGCTTTCCATGCACTGCCAGACCAAAGCTGGCCTGCTCTTCTGGGGACAGTGTCACTCTCGTCTCCTTGGGTCACATGCACTGATACAACTCACTAGCAACGCCTCCTTTGCCGAGAGGAGAAACTGCGCAGCTCGGTGTGTTTGCTGTCACAACCGGAGACCTGATATCAATGTGGGCTCACCAGGAATGAGGCAGGAAGCTCTGTGTAGCTCCCAGACTCTAGGGGACTCTGGTGGGCTCTTCTGGTTTCCCCTGCAGAGGAAACACATGGAATCTGAAGACCGTGGAGGGAGAATAAATACAGTGAGCGTGTGGTGTGCTGTGATCACAGAGCTGTGTTTTTAGATAACAGCATTTAACCTAGTGATCATGTTGTTAGGGACACGGAACATTTACAGTTAGGTGTTCTGGTCTTTAGCTCTGTCCCTACTCAGTTTCTAGCCTTCCCTGACTTATCCGCTCTGGCCGATGGCATTCCTGCTTTTGCAGGCTCAGTGAGATTGCTAGCTGTCGGTCTCAGTCCCCGTGTTAAGTATTCCTCACGTTTTATCTTGCGGGATGTCGAGTATCTATACTGCTATGCTAGAGCCTCTTCTGGATAATTGATCAAAGCTTGACCTTGGCACCCTTTCCTCAGCTGGGTGGTTATTGGGATCACCTGACTAACTTTAATCTGAAAGCCACCTTTAGTTTCAGAAAACAGAGTACAAGTGGAGGAAGCATGGAGGGAATAAAGATAGAACGAGCCCACAGCACTCAGTAGGCAGCTGCTTAGCTGCCTGTTGCAGGAAGCTGTCTGTGCGTAGAGAAAAGTTTGCTCTTCCGCGCTCCTTCTGCTCCACCGTAGAATTACTGCCTCCACACTGCTGTGGCCCTGTGCTGTGCTCTGATGATGTGAGGCTCTGGCCAGCTTCGTTCTCCTCACCCATCCTCTCCTCCATACTGTATGTATGATTCCTCAGGGTACCAGTGATGGTAGTTCCGGAAGAGATCGCATGTCAATGGCTCTAGATAATTTTTTTAAAACTCTCATGAAAACAACAAACAAATACCCCATTGCCCCAGGTCTTCTAACCTTTTATTGCTCAGTCCGTTTATGGGAATTAGACAGGTAATCTTTTTTTTCTTTTTTTCGGAGCTGAGGATCGAACCCAGGGCCTTGCGCTTGCTAGGCAAGCGCTCTACCACTGAGCTAAATCCCCAACTCCCCCCCCCCCCCCCCCCCCCCGCCACACACACACAGGTAATCTTATCCTGTGTTCGTAACCCCAGGCATTTTCTGGATGTTTGCTTCTTTTCTGTGTGTATTCAACAATGCCATGATTCTCTTCCTTTGTGTGTGTGTATGCTGTTTTGTTTCCTGCCGATTGAATATCTTTTGTATAAGCAAGGCAAGGCCTCATCCTTCATTTCATAATCCTAAGGACAATTTGAAGGCCCAGACCATGTGTCTTTTCTCCTAACAATGGCTGCTGCTTGTTGGGTCATCAACTAAGTCTCTGCTACCCTCTTACCAGTGACACCTCTCATGGCAGGCCGTGGTGCGCCTGCCACTTCTCTTGCTGCTGATGGTGGGGCTGGGGTCTGAAGACACTTTTTATCTACAAAACTAAACACAAAAACATTTCACAGATATAGGTAAAAATAACTGAAGCTGTATTAGAGGTTGGTTAAAACTACAGTGCTCTATGGTCATTCTTTCCCCACTTGGAATTGCAACACTTGATGTTGTTTGTTGAGATAACTGATGTCCTAAATGGGAAATCCCAGGAAATCGGAAGCATCGGCTTAGTTTGTACAGCATAGGGAAAAGTCTGGTCGCCTCTGTCCAAAGGTTGACTTCTAAAGACAGACACAATAAACAAGTTCTTTTTTAGAATGACTTGAGCAAGCATTAGCAGGGGAGCTCAGGGCTATCAAGGCCTGGCTGGGGAATTAGCACAATGGCCTTTGAACTCTGCTGGGTTGTCCTAGGAGCTGGCCCCTCCTGGCTGCTCTTCCTTTTCAGGGCTATTTCCTGCAGGGGCCTGGGGTAGCAGCCTGCTTGGTGGAGTCAGACAGATTTGCTTTGAAAAGTCACCCCTGCCCTGTGTGTGCTCTGCTGGCTAGAGCTAAGCTGTGTGTCCCCTCAGCTGGGTTCCTCTGCTGTGAGGTGGAGACCACTCCAGTGCCTTTCTAATCGCATTGCCACGAGGTATACATGACTCATGTAAGTAAGGTGCTTGGCACAGGGCACAGGCTCTGGTGGGTGCTCACTTAGATGAGCCTCTTGTCAGCTCCCCACTGCAGAGCCTTCTTTGGAGCCCAGCCATGGAGCGTCAAAGGGATTCGTGACTGCTACATGTGCCTCCTGAAGCTCGGGGCTGTGAGCAACCCCTGGGTGCCTTGGAAACTATAAAACACGTCCCCAGCTTTGTCCTCTCATTTCGCACACCATAGGAGAAGGCCCAACTATGACAGGGATTAGTAAAATTTGCTTATTAAAATAGTACGGTGTTCACTTTCTCAAAGCTCTCAGAGTCTGCTGCACCTGTTTAAAAGGATTTATTTTGTTCATTGTTTTGTAAGTTTTACTCTGTCGTGGGAGAGATGGGGCAGAGGAACAGTTTGTAGCATTTTAGACACACAGAGAAGTGACCAGAGAGGTATGGAGTATAAGATACAGCCCCAACGATGCATTGCCAAGGACCTATTTCTTCAGTCAGGTTCTATCCTCCACAGTGTCGCCAGCTCCCAACAGCCAGTTAGGGTCTTAAATCCAGCAGTAGATTCAGCCCAGACTGTCCAAGCTCTCCTGCTGTAAGGCCCCTGGGAAGGGCTTCGCAGGCACACCCCAAACAGTCGGGGAGATCCTCAAGTTTAACCTCAGTCAGGGAGATCCTCAAGATTAGCCCTCTGCTGTGTTTTTCTGTTTGGCCATCTGCACAGTGAAAGACAAAATTACTCCTTAGGATCCAACATTTTGCATTTCAGTTTCCTGCAGTTTTTCAGTTACTTTGTTGGTGATATGTTTATATTTACTTTTTGTTTCTAAACTGGGGCTGGAGTGATCAGGAGTATTTGCTGCTCTTGCAGAGGACTGGCGTCCCTAGCACTCAGGTAGGGCGGCTCACAACCACTTGTATCTCTGATTCTGGGAGATCTAACACCCTCACCTGGCCTCTGTGGGTATCTCCCCCCCTACACATATAGGCAGACAAATTAAAATAATAATAATAACAATAAATTTTAAAAATCCAATAGTGGTTAATGTTCTGTCTTCTACAGTTGATATTTCTGGTGGAAAAGTAGAAGGGTAGGAAATAGTTCTGTCTCACTGTGTTAGACTCAGGTTGGACAAAATTTAGGATGCTAGCAAATTGTGCTTGCAGCATAATATCAAGTCCTAAGCTACTGTGTGAGGTAATAATAAACTCTCTCCTTGTGCCTCTTGCTGACCACTTAATACAATACTTGGGTCCAAGCCAGTAGGTAACTGTGTGACTTTGACACCGTCGTGTGATTTTTTCCTTAGGGCTCTTCATCCGTAAAATGGGGTAGCACCTGTTTTCTCTTTTGCCCGAGGGTTGTACGAAGATCACCTGAGTTAGTTAATATACATATCACTGAGTTGTGATACAAACATTTAATCTAAAGACCGTTCCCTTTTTTCCCTTTCTACTCACCATCCAGTTGGACTTGTTCTGCTCATTGGTCCGGTCTCCCTTCACTCTCTCCGTAAAGGATATTCTGTATTTTCCTCTTTCCACTTCCTGCTTTCCTAATGACATATTCCACTCTGCCACCCCAGTTGTTACCTCCGGTGCTGTGGGCACAGTGAGGATGGAGAGCAGTGAGATTTGTCTGTGATTCGGCGGTGGTGGGATTGAATAGCCCTTCCTCACAGGATTCTGAAGACAGTTGTCATGAGCGTCTTGCGTAGAGAAACTTTTCTGTTCTCTTTGACACTCCTTCTCTTGCTGGTCCTTTTAGTTTGTTGCACAGAGTGGTAAGATGACTGCAAAGTCAACCCTCAGTTTGAAACCAGTATGGGATTTGAATTCATGACCTAATGCCAGGAGGAATATGACTGACCACCCAGAACCAACCCACCTGCAGTGGAGGCATTGAGTAGCGCTGTGGCTGCTCTCTGTGCCTTCCCCGCCCCCCAGCCTCCCGGTTTTCCCACTGCCTTTCCATTGCTTATTACAGATGCTTCCTTCTCGCTTTCCATCTCTCCTGTGTGAGTTCCTTTTTTTGTTCTTGTTCCTTCCTGTCCTTTCTGGATTAAAAATAGCTTCCAGGGTCTTTGGCTGGTTGGCCACAACTCTGACCTTCCTTCTATTCAAATGGGTCTCTCCTGAGCATCCTGGATCCTGTTCACTTGAGATAGTCACAGCCCAGGACCCACGCTGTTAATCTGTGCCTATTCTCAGCTGATTTGTGGAGCTCACTAACCCTTGTACTCAGAGATCTAGCTGAAAATTAAGTCTCCTGTACCAGGATGCTTAATGAGTGACTTGTTCACATTGTCCTGACAGATCCCAAGCTCTCCTCCCCTGCTGACTGCCTGTGGTGCAGAAGGGGGGAGGGCCTTGCACTGACACATTCATCTTTGTGTGCATCCATAACCCTGACCAGCTCAGGCTTAGGAGCCAGCTTTTGGATACCATGATGGCAGGGTATCCTAGGGGGTGCGTGTCCAGATGTTCTGTCCCCACTGAAATATCTCTTGATATATGTGGGGAGAATGTTGCCTCATTGTTTCTCCATGGACTGTCTTTAATTGACATTGGAAGACTATGATATTCTTTGCGACAATATCTTGCTGGCCAGTGTTGACCGAGGCAGTCCTCAAATGAAGGTGTGCTCTAGGATGAGTGCCTGACAAACTTTGGTGACTGGTGGCTGAAGGGATAACTCCAGCCTCTACCCCAACCTGTGCATAACCGCTCAGCGAGAGGGTTGAAGCGGTTCTGCTAGAGCCCATGCTGGGCAGAACATGATCTCAAAGGTTCCCATTCCTCTGGCCCTCTAGCTCCCTGGATGGTTGAAAAAGCTGTAAACATCATTATACTGAGTGAAGTTCCTGTTGAGATTCACGCTCTCGTTACTGTCTATGTCCAGTGTCTGCCTGCCAGGCTTCCAGTCTCACAGACTGATGACCAACCCTACTTACCTTGCAAGTCAGCTGAGATGCCATCTTTAGTCTGCTATTTCTGATCTCCTCAGATTCATTGCCTCTTTAGGGGCCAGGGTGTTCTTAGCACTTATCAAAAGCATGGTTGCAGATCTTGTTACCCTGATAATTTTTGTTCCTTGAGCCAGGGTCTTGCTGGACTCAGAGTCACTGGGTAGCCCAGGCTAGTCGTGAGCTTGTGGTTTCCCTACTTCAGCTTCCCAGGTGTTGAGACGGCATCACCCTTGTGCTCCATCACCCTGGGCCCTTGAGCGTGTTGCTGGCTTTCCTTTACCCTAGTCACCTGAGTGCCTGGAGGCTTGGGTCACATTTCTTTAATCGTTGCATCCCCATAACCTGGGCGTCATCTGAGATGTTGCCTGTACTCGAGAGCATCTCTTTCCACGTTTGTTGTTTGTTTGAGACAGGGCCCTTCTACTTAGACCAGGTTGTCTTGGAACTAAAATACGTATATTTAATGATGTTATTTCTTGTCATTGGTTGTATGCTCAGTGTCAGTTTTTGAAACAAAAGGAAAGCGTTGGACAAGGAAGCTAGATTGGACTTACAGCTTACTATCCGCCCAACTGCAGGACAAGGGAAGGGAGGACTCCTCAGCTACAGGCCTCTACAGAAGTTTGCGCCCAGCTTGGACTAGAGACTTGGTTGAAGAAGAGGAAAGAGACTTAGAAATAAGCTACATAATTATAAAGTATTCTCTGTTCAGTTCATCTTCCCACTGAGACACAAGCCACTTGGCTTTCTCGCCCTGCACCCTTTCCTCTACCCTGTTTTCTTAGATCCCTAACTCTAAGTTTAAAGCTTCGGGTGAGGCTGTCTGTCTGTCTGTTTAATGCCATCCATTTCTGGGTGCTTTCAGAGGGTCAGAGGTCAGAGGGTTTTCTGACTGCTCTGGCCCTCCCTTCCCATTTGCTTGCCTTTCCCCTGGTTAGGTATCCAACAGAGTACGGGCTTGCTTTGGACAAAAAGGAAACACTGAAGACTTTACAGGAGCACTGCAGCTATTCTGAACAAGAAAAAAAATGTCCTTTATAATCTTACCATGTGTGAAGGGGATGGGGGTATTTGTCTGTAACCCTGGGCTTACTATGTAACTCTGACTGACTTGGACCCCCTCAGAGATCTGCGTGCCTCTGCCCCAAGAGATGGGCTTAATGGCATGTGCCTCCCAGTCCCCACAGTATCCCTTCTTCCTACTGCTCCTTGCTCCCCCACCCTTGTCTTTATTCACTGGCACTGTTTGATATAGCTGCTGTTGTGATTTCTACTCAGCTTTGTGATCAGCAAATATTATTTTTCCAAGCAAGTTCTCCAAATTTCACTTTTTGATTTGAGTTGCTTGTGACATTTGTTAAGTGTCTGATACCTCAGGACCCTCTTCCCCAGCCTTAAAGTTTCCTGACTTTGTGTCTGTAGCATTTCAAAATGATAATGCCTGTTGTTGGGTTACGGGCCTCCTTTCTGGTCTTTTCTTTGTGAAATTCTGGGGCCTTTATCAGAGCCTGTGGAGGAGCTGGAGGCCGATAGCGCTGTGTGGGATGAGGGCATGTGACTGAACGTGCAGGGGATTCAGCAGGAGTGGACCATGCCTTCCTTCTGCTTTGCACATTACTGTGGGAGCTGGGCTTGGGGCTATGGGACCAGGAGACCTTGTGCTGTGCTGCCCAGTGGTAGCCTCCAGAGCTTTTGAAATGAGTTCCCCTGGACTGACTGTCCACACAAAGTCTACTTCAGACTTTGAAGACTCGGTGATAGAAAATATTGCAGTGGTTCCTTGTAGTGAGCTTATGGTAAAACAATGATATCCTGGGTATGATAGGTTAAATAAAATACTGTTAGAATTCATAAAGCATGTTTCTTTTCACCATTTGAAATAACGCACTTACAGAAGTTACCCAGGGCTGGCATTATATTTACTTTGGACAGTGTTGTTCTCTGACCTTAATGTTTAAAATGCGGGTTGTAGGGTCTCAAATGAATTCAGTAATTATGAAAATAGTGTTTTGAGATTAGGATAGAATGGAATAGACATATCAGAATGGCGCTATTGGGAAACTTTGTTTTTATGACTCATGTGTTTAAACCAGGCCCCGGTTAGATGTGCCTTTTTAAAAAAAAAAAAACGACTCATGATCAGAATGTCTGCAAGTCACTGTTCTGGTGGCCAGCTGAGTCTGGAGCATTACCAGAAGAGCTGGTCTGCTCTACCAGAGGGCAGGCTGGCACCGGAACATTGTCTAGAGCTCAGGTCTGAGAGGTGGAAGCTGACCCGGGACTCTTCAGCTAAACCAGGCCCCACAGGAACATAAGCCTGTATACCAGTCTTGTCTCAGTTAGCCAGGAGGCTGGGGGGAGGCGAGCACCGATGCCGCAGTTCTGTCTGTTGAAGGCCTACCTGTCGTCTTGTGAGCTCAGCCCTAAGGTTCCCCTGGAGTCTAGAAGGGATTGTGTGTGTGTGTGTGTGTGTGTGTAAAACCTTTTCCAAAATGGTCCCATGGGTAGTGATTCTAAGAAGTGAGAGGTTTCTTAGTGACCTTGAGCTCAAGCCAGACTTAATAGGTTTTGTGAGTGCAGAGCCTTTCCTTACTGTGTCCCATTCACATCTGAAGAGGCCATGGGGATTGGAGTGTGCGTGTGTGGGGGTGTGTGAGTGGGTGTGTGAATCAGAAGAGGCTGTTGTCCTAACTTGGGATCACATCACTCTTCCAGAAAAGGTGTCCATACAGTACATTAGATATAAGGACAATGCATTACAGTACATCAGATGTATGTACATATGTTTGACTGTGTTCTAAACAAAAGGTACTTACAGCATGGGGAGGGGACAAAGTCCCCCCACCCAATAATAAAGTTTATGAGTTTATAGCCTTGTATTTATTCTGACAGTTGTAAAAATTCTTTTGAGTTGACCCATTTTTCCTTTCTTAATTAAAAAAAAAAGGCTGGCAGGCAAGAGTAAGAAATGTGAAACACGTGACTCAGTGCTTCAGCTCCTTCTCCTGGAGCCAAAGTTTTTAAAATTATGTCTTAGACACGCTTGAGTTTTATAAAACAATTGCCCACAAAAGCCACCAAACATTTGTTCCTGAAGCTTGTAGATTTAGATGGTATTTGTCTCCAGGAAGGAATCTTAAAGCACAGCGTTTGGGAGTCACTGAACCCGAACTGTCTGCCGAGCGCTTGCCCTGGTGAGTTGTCTGCCTTAGCTCACCCTCGGCATTGACAGAGAGCCAGGCAAGCCTGTGCCTCTCCTTCTCCTGGATTCTTCCAGCCTTGTTGGTAATCATACAGGATTCGCCAGGGAGCTGGGTTAAAAGATCTGCAAGTTCCTTTGGAGACGGAAAGCACCAGAACACCAAGGACAGCCTGAACGGGCACCAGGCCTTTGACTGTCACTGATCAGAATTGTTCATCCATATGTTTACTTCTCCCTTCAGATGGAGCCTCCAAACGAGGAGTGTACGATTTTGGAGCTTTTATCACAGTAGATTTGAAGACCATAAAGAATCAAGTTCCAAGACCCTTTCTGGGGCAGTTTCCCCTAGCTTGTCTTTGCTCACTACCATGTCGGAGCAGACTGGGCTGCTTCCCTGCCTATGGTCTGGGTCTGATGTCACTGTCTGAGGAGCCCTCCTTTCCCATACCTCCCCTCTGGCTAAACCCACCCACTCATAGTAGCTCTCACCCTGCCTTCCCCACAGAGCCACTTCCGTTTCCCAAAAGGTAGTTAAACGTCCTCTCTCTGCACACCAGAGCACGCTGTGCTGAGGGACAGTCCATGCTATCTTCTAAGCTGCACTGCACGCAGTCAGCAGTTTTGTGTTAAAAATGATCAAGTATTGGCAGTTTTCATATAGTTCTGTCTAAAATTAGCTGTGTTCTGTATAGGACTTGAGATAGGTCTCTCCGTGAATGTGCTACATTCAAGACATACTTGGCAAAAATTCTTCGGTATCTTTTTAAAATAGGAATCATTGTTAAGTACCATTAAGCTATCTTAGTAGGCCTGTGCTTAGAGAATAGATGTTTTAACCATCTAACTATGGAAAATATTTACTTTGTTTTTCTCATGATATCACGTTTTAGCTGCTAGCGATCATTATTTGCAGACCAGTTCTGGAGTCTTGGCCCAGTCACGGGAATAGCAGCCTATCATTTGTGGTCTCCGACCATTCACTTGCATTTGCATCCTTTGCTTGCTGCCACGCTGAGACCCCAGTGGACTCTGCTTCTCTTCCATTCATCAGTGTTGTGAGTGCTTGGGCAGAGGCTCCCAGTGCCTCCTGTCTCTAGGGATGTGAAATGGCTTACAGGGCTGAGTGCCGTTCTTTTCGTCTGTTCTTGAGCTCTAGTTTCTTCTTCGCTGTGTTGGTCTTCCCCTTCCAGCTCAAAGGCCTTTTACTTGATAGGGAAGATAGACACAGAGATAGGGTTGAGCAGTTCTGCTTTCTTGCGTTATCAGCCCAAATGACCCCACCTATCTTCAGTGGGCCACACCCTTGCTGATTCTTGCTCCTAGAAGAGTTGAAGAAGCCCTTTAACTGGCCATAGGCTCCTCACAGGGCTCATGACTGCTAATGTTCACGTTTCCAAGTCTGGGACACACACTACTCTAAGGAAGACCTTCTTCATTGAATTTTAAGAAGCCTTTTAAATGAGTTAGTGTATTTCATGTGTATGGGTGTTACTTACATGGATTCCTGCACACCATTTGTACATGTCTGGTGCCCGAGGAGCCGGAAGAGGACTTCAAATCCCTTGGAACTAGAGTTACAGGTGGCTGTGAGCCATCCTCTGGGTTCTGAGATTTCAGTCAGGGTCCTGGTTAAGAGCATTGGCTTTAGCCACTGACCTATCTCTTCACAATCCCTTTTATCTCATAATTTAGAAATAATTTAGAAACCTGGATAATTACTGTGTTAAGGTTTGTTTTTTTTAACTTAAAAAAAACTTTTTACTCCAAAGAATATGAGAGCAAGTCAACTTTTTTTGTATTTCTTTATGCTTATAATATTTGTACTAACAAATTTTGGTGATCTATAATAATATGTCTTTATAGATATGCACAATGTATTTTGGTCATGTACACACACACACACACTTCAAAACTAAACCCAAGGGGCTGGGAAGATGGCTCAGTTCAGTGTGCTTTACTGAGAGACCCCGCCCCAGTATTACATAATAGAGAGTGGTCAAGGAAGACACCTGACATCAACTTTGGGCTTTCACATGCACACGCACACTGACTTCACACTTGTAAATATGCACACACACACAAGGGCTTCTGGAATAGACACTTTAGCGGCTAGGCCAGGAGAGTAGCATTCTTGACAAGTTCTATGCCAGCTCAGCTCTTGCTGTATAGCACAGGGTGTGTGTGTGTGCGCGTGTGTGTGTGTGCGTGTGTGCACACGCACATATATGTATGTAGTGTGTTTGGAGGCCGACAACTCTCAGCAACAACAGGACATCCGAGGGGCATCCGAGGGGCGTCCGAGGGGCGTCCGAGGGGCATCCGAGGGGCAGGCTGTGCTCACACTCCCTTAGGGGGCTTTCCCTGTCTGCTTATTCAAGGACAATCCTTCCCCACCCTAGAGTTGTTTTTTACCCCCTTTACCTCTCTTTCCCCAAGAGCCATCACCAGGGCCTTCCCTTCTTCATTTGCTTGCTCGTCCCAATGGCTCTTCTCTCTCCTCCACTGGGCTCCGGGTTCCAGAGCTCACGGCTTCGTCCCTTCCCTCATCTGGCCTTATAGACGATGGACAGATGAAAGATAGGAGTATCGGTTGGATGAATGCGTGCGAGGAGAAGATGATGGTTAAATCCCAGGGAAAGAATGGGGAAAGGCATATGAGACCGTTTAGTTTGGAATAAGCACATCTATCTGTGTCAGAGGCACATACCACAGCCCTGTTCACCACTGGCGGCCTACCGGGCTGGAATGAAAGGCTAAATCACCCTCAGTATATTCCACTTTTGAAGGCAGAAAAAACCTATTTCTAAAACATTTTCATCAAAAGAAATGAAACTTTTAAAATACTGGTGTTTGAAGGGCTCACCCCTTGGGAAAATGACTGCTTAACCATATATTGAATTCCCCCATTGCACAATTTGAATGCTGCTGCCTTTTTAACATTTGTTTTGTTCCTCAGCCTTATTCACACCCTGAACAGCATCTTCCCAGATTTACTTGAGGGCCTTTTAAAGATCTGCCTCCCTCCTTGCCTCAGAGACCTGTATCCAGAAGGCGTGGGAGTGACTCTGTGTGGCACAGGGCAGTGTGCTGAGCAGGCCTGCTATCCCTGGGCTCTCTGGGTAGAGTGTGATGTCAGGGGCCCATTTGTGCTTCCCGTGTCTCTTCTGGAAAAATGAATTGATAAGTGTTCCTATGAGTCTACCGAGACGCGATCAGGTCACACACAAAGATTTGAAAAACGCTATGGTTTCCTCAGTTGAGTCTTAGCTAAGCATAGGTCTTTAGTAGACGAGTCGGGCTCTCTTCTGTGCCTGTTACCCTTGTGCATAGTTGGCTCCTAAACCTTAAAAATACAACCTTTTTATTTTTGTTCTTTCTTTTCCTGGTGTTATTTATGTGGGGGCACAGCAGTGATGCTCATGGTTTCCCTGACTGAAAATAATCTCAGCTTTATCATCTTAAAAGCAAGGGCAGCTTTTGACGGTGAAGGGAAGGCCTCCCCGCTTTGATTAGAAAGACAGAGCAATGCGGCCTTTGGTAACTGGCAGTGGCACAGCTCCACTGGTTACATAATGGAATGGTCACTCAGCACAGATACTGGAGTCCATCACCCAGGACCGTGCGTCCCCTCACACAGACAGTGCCCTCTTTGTGCACAGCAAGTCAGCAGCTTGTGGTTATTAGCTTAGCTATTAAGTTAAATTGCATTCCTGGAAAGGAAAAGGCTGTAGCTTTGCGCTCTCTCTCTCTCTCTCTCTCTCTCTCTCTCTCTCTCTCTCTCCCCTCACTCCCTTACCCCTCCCTCCCTCCTTCTCTCCCTCCCTCCCTTCCTTTTTTTTTAAAGAGAGAGAGAGGAGGATGCCTATTTGAAAATCCAAACATACAATTACTGCTGGCAACACGGCCATTACACTTCTCTGACAAGACAACTTGTGTTTTGTTAGATCTAGACAGTTATAATTTTCCACAGTCCCATGATCTCTGTCATGTTAATTTGATCTAAATATTTGAAGGGGCTCAGTGTGGGTGAGAAGGAAATGAAAGGGTTATTGGGTTTAAACTTGGTCAAATACACTTTATACCTACAGAAATAAAAACTTACCTTAAAATGTTAGTAGCACAGGGCAGGTGATTCCATAGTTTGCCCTACAATGGTGCTTCGGTTTGGATAGGGTTCACCAGGGCTTGGTCTCAGAGTGCTGGCGTTGGGAGGCATCACAGAACCTTTAAGAACCTTTAAGATGTAGAGCTCAGGCAGAGATGTGCAGGACATCGAAAGGAACCTCCCTTAGGGTTAAGGTCGTGTGGTTCCCCAGGTTCTTATGTTACTTAGCCACTGAAGAACCATCCTGGCTCTCTGAGTCACTCCCCATTCCTATGGAGATGATTCCTTCCACTGTGTTGGCATCTTGCCTTCAAGGTCCTCACTAGAGCTGAGCTGATACGGTCACCTTGACCTCTGAGGTCCAGAGCTGTGAGCTAAGTACAAATCCCTTCCTTAGGAGGGTAGCCTGCCTTTGCCATCTTGTCATGACAGTAAAAACCTAGCCTGTGCAGATGCTGCTTCTCCTCTGCATCCCCAGGAGAGGAAGTTTGTGTAGGTCCTGAATTTGTGCTTCATTTACAGCATCAGCCAACCTGGTGTAGCTCTTGGTGTCTGCCATGTGCACCCTGAGCATCAGGAGAGGCCAGCACAGGAGAGCTCTGGCCTTGCCGGTATCCTACCTCTAAGTGGAATTGCACCTGTGCACCGTGAGGGCTTAGTTGGGGTGGAAATGGCGTTACTCTCTCCAGTTCAGTGCTCTCCTAAGTTCCCGGCCTGCTCTGGAACATGGATTAGGGGACTGCTACATCCATGAATAACCTTTGGTCTTATGATGAGTGGCAGATCCCCATAAACAAATAGTCTGATATAAAAACAGGGTGGCTGTTGTAAATAAACTCATCTGTCTTCATCTTCTGGTGGACAGACACACTTGAGACTGTTGAGGACATACTTGGGGCGAACTGTTGTGGGATAAATTAGATTCCGTAGACACTTGGGCTTTATTCTAATGCAGTACATACACTTCAGAAGCAGCAGTGGCTACAGGTTACAGAGTCAGGAGCGGTTGGGAGCAGCTGAAGAGACTATGAGGTCATTACACATCCACTAGCTGAGGTATGGGTCTACATTACGACGAGGTAAGACAAGGGACTAGGAGGTGGAGTAGAGCAGAGGGACAGAGACAGGCTGAGGAACTGGTGCTGGGCCCGTGGAGTTAGACTTTGTACGTGCTGTGGTAGGACTGGGGCTGAGTCAAAGTCTGAGTCTCGACCACTTGGATCCTTGTTCCCCACTTAGCATGTGCTATGGAACGAGGATTTGGCCTCTGTGGGTTTCAGTTTCCTCAGTCGCACACAAAGAGGGGATACTAGCTGTGTCTGCTGTATAAGGTTGTCATGAGGTTCGTCTGTGCAGTGTTCTTAGGAGCTTAGTTGTGGTTGTCAGCTTTTCTCAGAAGAAAACAGATTGTTGGGTACCCTGCAGGGCCGAGGAACACCTAGGGTATTATAGCCCATTGTTGTCCTGGAGCAGAGGGGTCAAGGAGTTCCAGGAAGGCGTGCACAGTGCCAGTGCTGTGGTCACCACAGGAAGTAGGGCTTAAAACATTTCCACAGAGTGGACAACCAGCGGGAAAAGAAATGAAGACAGAGACCAACTCCATAGGCTGACTGAAATGCCTTCCCTTCTTGTCACAGAACCTGCTGGGTGCCATGACGTAAACACTCAAGAAAGATCACCGCAGTTTTCTCAAAAGAGTCTCAGGCCACTGGCATGAGTGTCAGGAAAGTCTTCACATGCTGCATAGTCCTTTAATCTCAAGTATTCGCAGTTTTATCCCACAGTTAGAAAAGCCATTTTCATAATGTCATGGTGAGTGACCAAAGAATGAGTGACAAGAAAACAGAGAGGTCAGGTGCCTTGTCCCAGCTTGTCCTGATTGACTCCCTTTCTGCCCCTCCCCTCACTGAGCCTTATATGTGCTTGTTTTCACACTCACACTGTGTTTCTCAAATGGCAGCCAGCACGCCTCCTGCAAGCCTTCACCAAAGCCCCTGCGGACACTGGGGCTTTCTTTTAGGTCCTTTGTCACCCAGACCCTAGCATTTGAGGGAGGAGACAAGTGTTTGTTGTTTCCTGGTAAAATTTTATAAGTTAAACTATTTTTAAATGTAGAAGCCTGTCTTTGTGATGGTGGAACACTAGAACTTGTTGGTAGGTTCCCTGGAACTGCTGTTTATCTGTGTCTGGTCAGGAGTCCACTCAGCCCTCAGTGATTGGAGGAACTGTGCTCTCTCTCTGTCCCTGCTTTCTGTGTGTGCATGTGGCCGCATCTCTCTGGCATTTTTAGCCTGCTCCCATAAAACCTAACACCCACAGATACAGAGAGCCTGGAGACTGTCTCTGTGGGACTGTCCCCCACCTCCATAGGCGGCCATAGTCAAGCTGTCAGCCATGAGCCCAGGAGTCCCTTTCACCTTATTGAGTTGCAGAGGAGGTCCGTTCATCTGGTGATGCTGGGGTATCGCGTCTGTCTGGTTCTTTGTTGTGTTTGTGGCTTCCAGCAACCATGTAGTAGAGACTTAACAAGTATTCGTTGACCTAAGTGCATTTAGGAACAAACAAACACAACAAATTATTAAGTAGTCCACTCCGAGATGCATAGGGAGCACTAGCAAGTTCTCAATGATTTATCAGCCTAGAATTAGAAATTTAAAATCTGGTTTCTTACCATATTTACTCTGTTGCTTGTAAATATTTCTAATGAACCTCAGGGTTCTGTAATTTCCCATTTAAGATTTCTGTCACTTAGCCTTTATTTACTGTTTGTCAATGTTGTTAAGCTTTATCCCTTTGGGTCATTAAGAGTTTCTATTCACATTATAATCTGTGCTATTGGATTTTTAAACAGCAGAACCCCTCCTTTTCTTCAGATACTAAGGTTTCCTTAGTATCTCATTTAATTCCCTTGCACAATGGAGGCTGTGTTGATGCTGTCTTCACTAAATAACGACAGGAGTGCATCAGGAGTGGGAACGGTGAGCATGTTATCAGACAAACAGCCTTTTCCTGTACGGCTGACACCTGCCTTTTTACATGAGTATTTTTGACCACTAATATTTAAGCAAACAAATGTTTGCTATTTCATTTTCTTTTCATTTGGAGAAATTGTACCTGTGTTCTTCCCAGCCATCAGTACTTTTGATACTCTACCTTCTTTTCCTCTCAAGTACTAGACTTTATAAATCTACCTTTTTTCCTATATCCTGTTTTCAGTCATATTATTATTTTGTTTTTGATTCCCTAAAAAATCTGTGGCTCTAGAGCAGACTTAAACCTAGCTTGTAGGCAACTTAACTAACAGTCTGAAGCTCAGGAGAGGCCTGAGCATTCCCAGGGACCTTAGCTGTTGAAGGAATTCTGCAGTTCCCCATGCAGCTCTCCTGGCTTCTCTTGCACTCTTTGGTGAAGCTATTTGCCTTTCTTAGGCATGGTTTCGTTGTTTAAGAGCATGTAGTGTGGAGGGAGACTTTGGTGCTAAGGCAGTACTACATTTAAGTGTTAACCATATCAGTCTACGTAATAGAATGCTGGAGATGACTTGAAGACCCAACTTGTAGTAAAAAAGTAGTATGACTAGAGTAAAGATGAAAAAGATTTTAGTACTCACATACAGTATTTTATTTGCAGACAGCGAGTAATGTGTAGGCTTACGCTTTGCCTTGGGTCTAATCTAATCTTACGGGAATTATTTGAAGGGTGCCTGTTCTAGGCTATCGAGTTTTGATAGTTTAAGTATTCAGATACAGAAACCGAGTGTACCATACATAGTGCTTTATGTTCTTAGGCAACACATTACCATGGTGAAAGGTAGGTACTTTTAAGTCTTGACACTGCTGCCTATCCTGGCTGGTTGAGTAATTTTGGTTGCTTCTTTGCGTCTCCTCAAGTGAAGCAGTGACAATTCCTGTCATAATGGCTGGGTGTAAGGATTGGACATCTGGTCCACGGTGAGAGCATTCCAGCTCTTCTCCTTCCTCTGCAGTTGCAGCGCAATAAGTTTCCTAGAATTAATTTACAATGCCAGGAGAACAGTACTTGATACGAGAAAAATGCAGTGTCTCCTTCCAAGAGATGTGCTCAAGGTACTCAAAAAAATTAAATTAGGTTCTATATTTGATTATCTGATCTTATTCTTGGAAGATCCCTGTTCGCTCTGTCAGGCAGCCTGTGATATAGGATTTTACTTATGCTAAACACAGTACTGAGAGAGAGGACTTGCCAGAGACAAGTGTGCCCCAACATTGTGTGAACTATAAAACTATAAATCTGAATTTTATGTCTGAATTTTTAAGTCACATAACAACAACAACAACAACTACTACTACTTCTTCTTCTTCTTCTTCTCCTTCTTCCTCCTCCTCCCCCTCTTTCTCCTCTTCTTCCTCCTCCTTCCTCCTCTTCCTCCTCCTCCCCTTCCTCCTCCTCCTCCTTTCTTCTTCTTCTTCTTCTTCTTCTTCTTCTTCTTCTTCTTCTTCTTCTTCTTCTTCTTCTTCTTCTTCTTCTTCTTCTTCTTCTTCTTCTTCTTCTTCTTCTTCTTCTTCTTCTTCTGATGATGATATTGGAAAGGAAAAGAAACAGGCTACCTAATATCATTGCTGGGATTCCAAAATCCAGGGAGTAAAGACTTCGTTGACAGCCTGATATGGGGCTTTCTGCTGTGTGTGTGTGTGTGTGTGTGTGTGTGTGTGTGTGTATTTTCATGTGCAGGTGAACATGTGTAGCAGGACATTCATGCTATCCAGAGGCCAGTCATCTTTCTCATCCACTCGCCATCTTAGTTTTTGAGACTGCTTCTGATTGAGCATGGAGCTCATGGATTCTGTTAGATTGCCCCACCCTTTTGTCTGTCAGTGAGTCCCATGGCTCCTACTTTCTCTACCTTCCAGTGCTGAGGTAACAGACATGTGGGTAGTAGGGATCCTAGCTTGGGTCCTCATTTTTTAAATTTTTATTTTATGTGTATGGATGTTCTGCCTGCATATATGTCTGTGAACATGTCTACAGTACCCATGGAGGTAAAGTGTTGGATCCCCTGGAACTGAAGTACCAGAGCTTTCAAGCTGTCCCATGGATGCTGTAATAGAACCTGGGTCCTCAAGAAGAGCAATCAGTGCTCTTAACCACTGAGCCATCTCTCCAGCCCCCAAGCGGTGGGAAATCTTTAGTTTGGGGAAAGCCATCTTTTCCTGTAGGAAGATGGGGAAGAGAGATTTCTTTCTTTTTTTTTTTTTTTATTAACTCGAGTATTTCTTATATACATTTCGAGTGTTATTCCCTTTCCCGGTTTCCAGGCAAACATCCCCCTCCCCCCTCCCCTTCTTTATGGGTGTTCCCCTCCCCATCCTCCCCCCCTTGTCGCCCTCCCCCCAGGAAGAGAGATTTCTTGATGTGATATTAGGGAGAAGAATCAAGCTAATGACTTTAAGTTTGAGAATGTCAGGCAATTCTGTTGCCACCCAAGCTTATGAATGAAAACTTAGCCCTCAGCTCTAGAAGATAAAGCCAAGGACTCTACAGTCTGTGGGAAAGCTCAGAGGTGTGGAGAAGGCTTTCCTTTCATAGCTGGCTTCATTCATAAAGAATAGTAGGCCACACAGAAGCTCACTACATCCTGCCAGTCCTTACAGACAGATGTTGGTTGGGTTACACACATCATATGAAAGTCCAGACAGGAAAGACACCCATGAACCTGGGACCACAGCATCTGCTGACCTTGGGCAGTGGAAGCTCTCGATGAGTGGACAGGGAGGGGGTTGTGATTTGGGGAAGTTTGCCCTGGATACTCTTCTCTGTGGGACAGCGTGTGCTGTTTATGAAGTGCAGCAGGGGCTATGCTAATTCAAACACTTGAGTCCTTGGACTTCTCAAGAGAGCAGGTGATTTCTCCTTACAAGTAGATGACCAGAGCATTTAAGGTTTCACTTTAGATTCTATACTAAATTAACTTCAGATACAAAGGCAGAAGCAGGGTGCAGTAGTCACAGGCATCTCAAGTCCAATGTGGAGGGCGCTGAGGCAGGAGGATCACAGGCGTGCTAGGAGTTTGAGGCCAGTCTGGGTATGGAGACCTGCTTTCAAACACAGGAAACATAGAGGAGGCAGGGGTGAGAACATTCCCAGCAAACTCTGGACCCTCTGAAGGTGGCCAGAAATAGTGGTGTGTGCTAGAAAGAAGTAGTCTGTGGTGGAAAACACCTTCCTGTTTGCTAAGGGAGGGTTCCTGAACCTTAGGGGCGATCTAGGAGACCTTGCTGAAGCAGGATGGAGGGGGATGGGCTTTCTGTGTGATGATGGCTGGCTATTGTTCCATGGTAGGACTCCCTTAGTGATTTCCTGAGGATGAAGGACACTCATTTCAGAGAACTGACCTTGGAGCTCCATTCTGACAGGTGACTTCATTCGAGGTCAACACCCAAGGGTTGTTTTGATTGAGTTCATTGTTGTGAACTTGCTCAAGTCTCCTCCTCCACACTTCTCCTTTTTATCATGTTCTAGACTCCAAAGGCAAATTCTCTATCTTCTCTGAGGTCAAAGACCAAAGTGGCAAAAAAAAAAAAATACTTTGCTTGCAGTGGACACAAAGAGAAAAGTGTTCAGCTGCCATCCACAGACTGAGAAGGACTCCCGAGCAATGGGATGCTGAGAAGCCAGCTCTCCAAGAGCCCGGTTTGTCACAGTTGATGTACATATTCCCAACACAGTTGAATTCAGACTAACAGGATGACACTGACTAGAGTCGGGAGGGATGCTTGGTTGGCAAGTGGTGCCTGCTGGCTTGGGCGCATGCACTGCTGGCTTGGCTTTGGTTATTGTCACGGTTAGATGGAAGAGGTGGTTGTGTGTGCTGTGTGTCTATGTGCAGTGCAGTGAGGACCTCTTTTGGGTTCTCTGCCCACAGATGGCACCATGGAATCTGGCACATGGCAGGTGCTTCCTCCCAGCTTGCCGTCTTTCCTCTTGAAGAGTCTGTTCAGTTGTCCTCTTCAGCCAGTCACTCCTGTTTTAAATAACTTACTGGAAGAGTGAATCTTGTCTGGTTGTTAGAACAGATTTCCCTTTGGAGCCCTTCTTCCCAGCTTTTAGATTTACTATTCTGCTTGCGTGGGTGCCTGAATGCAGATATGTGCATGTGAGTGCAAGTGTCCCAGGAGGCCAAAGACATCAGTACCCTGGATCTAGAGTTACAGACAGTTGTGAGCCACTGGATGTGGGTGCTGGGAACTAAATGAGGGTCTTCTGGAAGAGCAGCAAATGCTCTTAACCACTAACCATTTCTCTGGCCCACTTTTAGATTTTTTTTTTTAAATGCCCCTTGGATACCCGTTGCATGTCCTCAAGTTAGTTCATACCACTATAAGAATTCTCACAGAATGGTCAAGTCAAGTTGTGTATTTTTATTTTTAGTTAATTAAATTTTTATGTGCAGTACATGTATGTTTCATATACTTGTGTGTGTGCACATGTGGAGGCATGAATCTGTATGTGGAGGCCAGAGATTGACATGTAAGTATTTTCTTTTTTTCTTTAACTTCTTTTCACCTTATTTTTGAGCGAGTCTCTCAGTGAGTCTGGATTCACTCATTGGCTGGAGTGGTAGCCCAGCATGCTCCAAGGATCCACTCTTTGGCCCCTCCTTCCCACTGTCAGGGATGTGCTGCTTTACTGTGGGTGTTGGGATACAGACTTAGACTCAGGTCCTCCTGCTTGCTTCACAGGCATTTTAATAAGGAGCTATGTCCCTAGCTCCTCAAGCTGTGTAATTTCTAAATAGAATTCAGTTCTTCCCTAACCACACCTTTACCCTTCTCTATTTTCTTTGATTTGGTGACACCCTTTGTGTACAGTCAGCCATGCCAGAAATCAGGTAAACATCCTGGTTTCTTTCTTTGCCTTTATCTTTTACCTCTGCATACAATTTAAATGCCTCTCTCTAACCAGTTCTTTGCTCTGTACCAGTTAAGATCTTTCCACAGTCTCCTCTGCATTACAACAGTTTTCCAGTTGTTTTCCCAGCTGTAAAGCACCCTTCACCAATGCTCTCCTCAGCACCATTTTTTCTGACCACAGCTAGAGCACGCCCTCACCATCAGGGTGAGGTCCTACTTCCTAGAGGACCCAGCATCTCCACCCCTTAGGGTATATCATTGAAGACTGTGGTCATGTAGGACCCAGCTGACTGTCTAGCCAGGCCATCATTCACGTTGTCCCATTACCTTTGCAACCCCCCAACCCCCACGCTTTATTCTCCTTAATGACTTTGTTTATGCTGGGCTCTGTGCCTGCTGTGCCCTTGCCAACATTGTGCAGTCACAGTGTGGGCATCGCCTGTCCCGGAAGCCCTTTCTGGCACCTCCAGCACACCAGTCCCTCTCGGGGCTTCTAAGATATGCTGCCAGTCTCTCTGCATTTCTCTCATGTTGAGTTATGTTGGGGTTCAGAAAATGGTACCTCTAAGTAGGTACTTTGGCATATGGAGTATTTTGAACTAAAGGTCAGGGGTGCAAAAAAGCAAGATCTTTCTGACCTTTTGACTTCTCTTCCTCTTTATCTCCTCAAACAGAAACTAAACCACCTCTTCCCCAAAGCTGTTGGAAGAACTAAAATGTTTCTCAAAACTTACTCCACCTTTTTGTGTAAGGTTTGCAATAAATAAATTACCTGATTTGTGCTGTTAGGACTGTCAGCCCAGAAAGGGTTCTGCTCTGCCCTAAGAGAAGACAGATGTAATGTTTTGAATGGGATGTTCCCAATATTCTTGGGCGTCTGAACCCTAGTTGTGGTGCTCCTGGGGTGGGTTTAGGAGGTGTGCCCTTGCTGGGGAAGCGTGTCACTGGGTGTGGGCTTTGAGGGTTCAAGAGCTATGCACTCCTTGTACTTCTGCCCTTGTGCTTCCGGGTTATAGGTTGAGAGGCAAGCTCTCAGTTGCTGCTCCAGCCACCACGTGTGTCTGTCTACTATAGCGTCCCCCTCCCCCCATGATGGACTCTATTCCTCTGGAACCATAAGCCTTCTTCCTACAAGTTGCCTTGGCCATGGTGTTTTACCCTAGCAGTGGTGAACGAGTCAGTACATCACACTAGGCAGGGCGAGTCCCAGCAGGCTGAGCCAGGTAGGTCCAGCTCTTGCTCTGTCACTGAGGTCCGGTCACTTCGGTCTCTCCGTGGCTCCATCCCGCATGAGCAGAGGCACAGGCACTCTTTTCCCTGGGCCTCCTTTTCTGAATTCTCCTCACAGGTCATGGAGAAGCACGAGGTAGCATTTGCTGTAGGTTTCTCTTGTTAACCTGTCTTCAGTTGTGTGGTATAACCTGTGGCCTTACGATAGGCGGAGACAGTAGCTTACCTTCTGCGTTTTCATGGCTTCCGTTCATGTTTCCTCGGTTGGACTAAGTGGCCTGGATGTTTAAACTGTAAGGCTTGGCTGCTTGTGGTACTGTTGTGTGAATATGTGAGTCAGTGACTAGATGAACAGGTGGAAGAGGCATCTCTTCATGCCTTACTCACCGCATGCCAGCACAGGACTGATGGCCTCATTAAGAAGAACGCAGGACACACTGTCAGCATGGAACCAATAAGGAATTGCCATATAACCTGACTGCTCTTCCAGAGGTCCTGAGTTCAATTCCCAGCAACCACATGGTGGCTCACAACCATCTGTAAAGAGATCTGATGCCCTCTTCTGCTGTGTCTGAAGACAGCTACAGTGTACTCATATATAATAAATGAATAAATCTTAAAAAAAATTGCCATATAACCAAAGCAGTCCCACTACAGGACACATCTCCAGAGGAAGTGCAATCATTTAATTACTTACAAGAGAACCTGAGCTTGCCTGTTCCTGCGAGACTGTTGACATTCGTCAAGGTGTGGGGTCAATGGCTGAGTGGGTTATAATGGTCCGATGTATATATGTGCAGAGAAACAAACATTGTTCATCCTTAAAAGGATCCTGTTACTTGCAGTAACATAGACAGAACTGGAGACACTACGTTAAAGGAAATAAGCCAGGCACAGAGAGACATGTTCTCACTCAGGTGTGGCTGTTTAAAAAGTTGATCATGTCAAGGAGAATAGAGGCTTCTAGAAGTTAGAAAGGGAAGAGGGAAGGTGGCTGGTGACAAGGCACATAATTGGGATCATAGACAATGGTGTTAGTTATGCATTTCAAAATCACTAGAGAAGACTCTGTAAGTTAGAACATGTGGAGATGATAATGTTTGCTGTGATAGAAATGCTAATTACCCTGATTAGTTCACTTCAAATTGTAAACCCGTCTTGACTTATCCTATCCATGCATACAAACACACATGTATAAATGCATTTATATGTACATATGAGACTCATGCTTACATTTAAAATAAGTAGAGTGTTTTAGTTCTGTGGGTAGGTCCCAAATAACACACGAGACATTTCTGCATGCTCCCAAATTATTTAATTTTTATTGTTTATCTGTGATTAATTTTTTGTATAGCATCCTTTAACTGGCATGGTTAACCTAGCAAAAGGGTAAGCCTGTCCCTAAGCAGAGGGCCAGTGCTGAGCTTGTGGTCCTGGACCCCGAGTGTCTGTGAGCTTTGGCAATTAGGAACTTGTACACACAGCTCAGTCACTCAGGCAGAATTGTAGATATTTATGCTGTGGGCATTAAGCATGCTCTCTTAGAAAAAGCTGACTTCTGGTAGTAAACGAGTTGACCAAAAACACAGCCATGTAGCATTTTTGTGGCCTTGGTATCATGGTCTTGTCAGGAAAGTCATGGGTTCTGATTAAACCCAGATTGAGCAGTTTCCTGTTATCGTGCTAACCCACAGGGCAGGCTCAGGCCTCCTTGTCTTGCTTTCCAAGTCTGACTTACTAAACACTGTCTGCCAAGGGCTCCGCTCTTTAAAAAAAAACTTCAATTAGAAGTTATTCAGATAATACAAGAATAGGTTCTGAAGTTCCTTAAAAGGATTATGGACCTATGAACTCTTTCGCTGCAAAAAGTAGAACTTTTAACATTTGAGTTTATCCAGTCTGGCATGATACTAATTTTTTCATTTATTAATTTGGTGTGTGTGTGTGTGTGTGAAAATGCATGTATGTATCTGTGTACCATGCATGTGCGTGTGGAGGTTAGAAGACAGCTTCCGTGCGTCAGTTCTCTCCTCCCACTGTGTGGTCTGTGGGATTGGTTTTAGGTGGTCAGTCTGATGCACACACCTTTACCCACTGACCTGTCTTGCTAGCCAAGCGGATATGTTTTTACATTTTACTTCTGTGTAACTTTACTTCAAAATAATTCCGGCAGTCAGCAGATAATCCTAAGTTTTTGCATGTTTGTTTGTTTTGTGAAAATGTACTTTTTGAATATTGCTCAGTTAAGATTCACCTAGAACCAAAAAATCTGGTCTGGCCTTTGACAGTGAGCAGCCTGCGGTGTGTCCATTGAGAATGTAGAAGCTCCATGGAAAACAATAAGCAAATGGCCAGCCCCGACCGCCATCGTTGAGGTTTGTGAGAGTGATTCCCGCCAACGGCATGATTCTGTTTTCACATTCTGCTGCTGCCGCTTGCTTGCTGCAGTATCTGAGCGGCGAGCACATTTTACCAAGGGGTCTCTCAAGTCTCCCATGCTTCTTCCTGATGTACAGACACAAACACTGAGGAGCAGGAACCAGTCAGGACACAAGGAAGCGTCCTGCATGCAGAGTGAAGAAAGAGCCTGGCTAGAGCAGCCATTCCGTTCCCCAGGGAGTGCCCTGGCAGCCAGCCACATCTGCTCTCTGGCAGGAAAAGGGACCCATGTGGTCAAGTTCTCCGACAAGCACTTTTCTCTCTGTTTGAGTTCTTGGCCACATCAATACCAGTGAAAAATTAGTTCTTTTCAGTCAGCATTACAGTAAGAAAGGTCTAGTTTTCGAGTGGAGTTTGTACTTCAAAGTAAGGTGAGACTCATCAAAGTATAAACTGCTCAGTAAGGAAGCCCTGACATATCACAAAGTAAGGAAGTTTGATCTAAAATTAGAGTCAGACCATTCCTACCAACAGAGAAGCCATGCCTTGTGCCGGGAACACTTGACATTAAATATTTTTTAATGACTTGTATGTTATTGTGTAGGCAGATAATTATCTTGACAGTCTTTTGAAGAACAGAGCAAAAACTACAAAACATACTTATGTTTTTAGTCTTACTAAGAAAGAGATCAAAGAGATACAGGTATTTTTAGATAAATATTTCTATTGTATTTAAATTTTAATTAAAAATGTTATTTATTTAATTTATATGAGTACACTGTAGCTGTCTTCAGACACACAGAAGAGGGCATCGGATCCCATTACAGATGGTTGTGAACCACCATGTGGTTGCTGGGAATTGAACTCAGGACCTCTGGAAGAGCAGTCGGTGCTCTTAACCACTGAGCCATCTCTCTAGCCCCAGATTTAGTTTTTATACTTTGCTTGTTTGTTTATTGAAATGTGTCTCTTTTTGTATCCAAAGCTGGTCTGGAATTTACAGTGTAGCTTGGGCTGGTCTTGAACTCACAGCAACCCTTTGTCATCAGCCTCTGTATGGCTGGGCATCTAGGTGTGAGCCATTAGGCCTGGCTAATTAGCATTATATCTTATATTGTCTTCACCTAGATTTTTCTCTCAAAGTGTAAAGCAGTAAACCTGACTCTGTCTTTAGTGATTACAGCTCATTACTAGGCTCTGTAAGATGCTCACAGAGTAAAAGGAACGGACCTGGGAAGGCTGCGTGTCATACCTACTTGCTAGAGTTTGCAAGAGCCCTACAGAAAAGCGCCTGTTTCTCCTGCGTCACACCCATGTCTTTGGAAAAACTTTATAAGTTTTAAGTTTTTATTTATGTGTATATATTTGTATGTATGTGATGTACACATGTGTGTCACATGTGTTAATGCCTGAGGAGGACAGATCCCCTAGAGCCTGAGTTCCAGGCGGTTGTGAGCTGCCTGACATGGGTTCTGGGAACTGAAATTGAGTCTTCTAGAGAGCAGGAAGCATGAGCCGCTGAACAATCTCTCCAACCTCATCCTTAAAAAATTAAAAAAAATCAAGAAACAAAGCCATGCACCTCATACACCATGGTCCTGTGTCAGTTCCTGTCAGCAGCTAGACAGAGTGACATTAAGCTCTTCTAACCTAAAAGTGGTTGCCACCATGTGGGTCTTTCTGAAAGTAATCTCTGGATTAATTCTCTTGTTGTAGTTTAACTTCTGACAGGGCCAGAACTCAGTAGCCACAGCTGTCATCATTAAAAGTCATATCTTGTCACTCTGATTTCTGTATGTATGTATGTAGTATGTATGTATGTATGTACATATGTACTATGTATGTATGTATTATGTATGTATGTGTTTTAATTTAGGACTTTAGGCAGTCAGTATTGAGTAATTCAGTTTATAGTTCAGATAACTGCCTGGTAGGTTTTGCACCAGTGAGAGTCTTTGCAGCAGTGAGACTAATTATTTACTTTGGAAACAGATGTATTGCAGAGCTCTTCTTGGTAGGTCAGTTTCCTTAGCACCCATGAAGGAGTTCAACTTGAAAAATTACATCTGCATGTAATTTGCTAGGCCCAGATTTACTGAGAATGCAAGGCACACCCTTATTTTTCTGCAGTTTGATTCTCTCCTCTCAGCCTCAGTTTTCAGGCTTTTCACATTTTACCACTGATCTTTCCACATTAAGGTTTAGATGTGCTAATGTATCGCGACAGTGACTGATAACTGAAGGCTTGCTTTTCCCTGCTAGCTGTTTCTCATAAGCCCTTATGCTTTGGTGTTTGCAAATTTCCCGAGAGCAGGCCATGCCCCCATCATGCCTTTCATCGAGACCCCGGGATAAGCCCCAGGCCTTGCAGAGCAGGTGTTTCTCCCTCAGAAAGTACATGGCCATCTGTGGACTGAAGGCTGTGGGATCATGTTAGGTCTCCACAGGGTGCCAGGGAGAGCAGGCTTCCTCCATCCCTGACTTTTCAAGGATGACCATAGTGTCAGCTTACATAAACCCTATGCTCTCTGTGTGTGATATGAATATGTATGTATGTATGTATTGGATATATAAATGTGTATATATAAATATAATATATATATAAGTTTGGAACAATCAGACTTCCAGAACATTATGTGTTGACTCCTCTGGCATACCATGGTAAGCCTTGTTTTAAACTGAGATTGAAGACATCTCTTTAACCGTACAAAGAGGATCAGACAGTTGGCAGTTTGCTACACCCCATCCGGTGACAGACAACGTCTTTGATAAAATATTGCCATCACCCTGCTGTCACTAACGATGTAAGGAGAAGCCATTGTGTAGCTGTGAAGGAATAATCTCTCTTTCTTTACAAAGAATGGGAAGCCCCCTCCACACACTTGCCCACACAGTCACCATTCTGCCGTACTGTGTTTACAGAAGAGCACACTGCCTTACGGGACTTTTAGAGAAGCTATATGAGAGTAGACTGAAATACTATTTCAATGTTTTCAGTTTTACATCAGGAAGTGATGCTATCGATGCTAATAATGAATTTGTCCCACAGGTTGAAGGGGACCAGCTGCCTCCAGGACACACAGTCAGTCAGTATGAGACCTGTAAGATCAGGACCATCAAAGCTGGCACACTGGAGAAGCTTGTGGAGAACCTGCTGACAGCTTTTGGGGACAACGACTTTACCTACATCAGCATCTTCTTGTCAACATATAGAGGCTTTGCCTCGACCAAGGAAGTTCTGGAGTTGCTACTGGACAGGTAAGATCTAAGGGTGAGAGTCGCGTGGGAACCTAAGACCGTGTCCAGGGAACAGAGTGTGGCTCTGAATTAAAGGCACCTGGAAGTCTGGGAAGGAGGAAGAAGGTGAGATTAACTGGGAAAGCCAACCTTTGGAGTGAGCGGCATGCAGAGAGTCAGCTACATGGCTTGTTTCTAGGGTAAAGGAATCCCATTCAGGGGGCTGGAGAGATGGCTCCCAGCAACCAAGTGGTGGCTCACAACCCTCTGTAATGGGATCTGATGCCCTCTTCTGGTGTGTCTGAAGATTGCTACAGTGTACTTGTATACATAAAATAAATAAATCTTAAGAAAAAAAAGAAATCCCATTCAAAACAGTCATAAAGGCTGGATATAGTAGTACATCCTTCTAATTTTGGTACTCGAGACCCGGCATGGGCTACACAGCAGTGCTTTGTCTCAGAAACAAAAGAAAAAACAAAAAAAAAAACCTAAGCAATAATCTGTTAAAAAAACAAAAGATTTAAAAGTAGGTATTATAAACATAGATTCAACGATTTATAAACTTCAGTTTCTGTTTGCTATTCCTAATTTCTAATTGATACAGATTAATTTTAATTTTTATAATTTCTATACAAGTACTCAACCAGCTAGGAATCTCCTTGTTCTGGGGACTGAAGGTGCTCATGTGTATGAAGTATGGAGCTCCGTCCTAGATCTGTAGGAAGACGTTGATGTGTTGGGGCTTTTGTCAGGACTGTCAGCAGTCACTGTGGAGTCAGTGTTTATGGACATGTACGTGAGTGATGTCCGTGCTGTGTTGTAAGGAGCCTGTGGACCTCAGAAGTGTACACTGTGACTCACATAAGACCATCTTGTTTCCCCTTTACCTTTGTTTTATTTATAGTAGAACTTAGGCACTTTATAAATATATCATTATGTTGACTTAGTCCTGGGACAAAGAAAACTGTCAGCCAACAGTTGTTTTAGAACCATGAGCCTCCTCATTCAGATCCTTGTACTTTGGGGCTTCCTACCTAAGGAAGGAAGTGGGAGCCAATGCTTTTGTTAGGCTTGGGGTGTGTGTGGGTGTGTGGATGTGTGGGTGTGTGTACATGTTTATTTGATTTTAAAGGAATATGCAATCATGTTGAAAATGTTAAAAATTCCTATATGATGGAAAGTATGAAAAGAATATTAAAGTTTTCTCAAATTGCTGTCTTTCTCAAGGAATACTTTAGATTTTAAAATATAAATTTCATATATACATGAAAAAGTTTCATATATTTACCTTCTTAATATACAGTACATCATATATTGTCTTTATAGACATTCGTTTGTCAGAAGAGTTTATTGAGTACATTGTAAGAGGGCCCCAGGCTGGGCCATAGCTACAGCCCTGCCTGCCTGTGTAGATCCACAGCACATATGTGATATAACGAAATCAATCAGAGCACACAAAGTATCCTACAATTGTTATTTTTACATATTTATCCATCTTGGAGATATTTGAGTTCATTCAGTGCAGAATTTGTAAAAGGCTTATAATAGTGGCCATCATATTTACTGTTTAAGAAATGTGAGTTATTGTCTCCAAATAAACACATATGGGTAGATTTTCTAGCTTTTCTTTTGGTGGCTTTCTAGTACGTACTGAGTTGATAATTTCATGGACAAAGAATTAAGCTGTTTAAAAAAAGATTTATTTTATGTATATGAGTGCACTGTAGCTGTCTTCAGACACACCAGAGAGGGCATCAGATCTCATTACAGATGGTTGTGAGCCACCATGTGGCTGCTGGGAATTGAACTCAGGACCTCTGGAAGTGTTCTTATCAGTGCTCTTAACCCCTGAGCCATCTTTCCAGCCCCTTAAGCACTTTTCAGTTTTTAAAATTGTTTTGAAAAATTTGTGAGAACAACGCCAATCATCTTTATCCCTAGGCATGCTTTCTTGATGCCTTTTGAGATTCCTATAGTATAATTTCATAGAAGGGTAACTACACCAGGAGACGGACGGAGACTTGGAAGCTGCCATCTTGTCCTCCCGAAGGCTGCACCAGCCACATTGCTGCTCCCAGCATTGCCCACCACAGGCCACGCTCCCAGCTCCTCATCCTCTGTCTCCTCCATGGAGCCATTGTCTTTACCGGATCTGTCCCTTGAAAAGTGGGCTCAGGACTCAAGCCTCTCATGTTCATGAGTAGAGTTTGGTGTTTGCAAAAACACACCATTAGTTGAATGTGAACTCCTCCTGTCCTATACTCTTTTCCTTTGAACTATTTTAATCTCAAATTATAATTCTTTGTGTATTAAAGAAATTAGATTTTTTTTTGCTTCTAATTATACTGGGAATATTTTCCATAATTTGCTCTTTGATTTTAAAGTCTGTTCATTAAGAATTGTCAGATAATGGCCCAGGAGCGGCAGGACCCCTGCCTGAGACACCGCCGGAACCTGAAGGAAACAGACCGGATAAACAGTTCTCTGCACCCAAATCCCGTGGGAGGGAGAGCTAAACCTTCAGAGAGGCAGACAAGCCTGGGAAACCAGAAGAGACTGCTCTCTGCACACACATCTCGGACGCCTGAGGAAAAAGCCAAAGACCATCTGGAACCCTGGTGCACTGAAGCTCCCGGAAGGGGCGGCACAGGTCTTCCTGGTTGCTGCCGCTGCAGAGAGCCCGTGGGCAGCACCCCACGAGCGAACTTGAGCCTCGGGACCACAGGTAAGACCAACTTTTCTGCTGCAAGAAAGCTGCCTGGTGAACTCAAGACAAGGCCCACAGGAACAACTGAAGACCTGTAGAGAGGAAAAACTACACGCCTGAAAGCAGAACACTCTGTCCCCATAACTGACTGAAAGAGAGGAAAACAGGTCTACAGCACTCCTGACACACAGGCTTATAGGACAGTCTAGCCACTGTCAGAAATAGCAGAACAAAGTAACACTAGAGATAATCTGATGGCGAGAGGCAAGCGCAGGAACCCAAGCAACAGAAACCAAGACTACATGGCACCATCGGAGCCCAATTCTCCCATCAAAACAAACATGGAATATCCAAACACACCAGAAAAGCAAGATCTAGTTTCAAAATCATTTTTGATCATGATGCTGGAGGACTTCAAGAAAGACGTGAAGAACTCCCTTAGAGAACAAGTAGAAGCCTACAGAGAGGAATCGCAAAAATGCCTGAAAGAATTCCAGGAAAACATAAATAAACAAGTAGAAGCCCATAGAGAGGAGACACAAAAATCCCTGAAAGAATTCCAGGAAAACATAAATAAACAAGTAGAAGGCCATACAGAGGAGACACAAAAATCCCTGAAAGAATTCCAGGAAAACACAATCAAACAGTTGAAGGAATTAAAAAATGGAAATAGAAGCAATCAAGAAAGAACACATGGAAACAACCCTGGATATAGAAAACCAAAAGAAGAGACAAGGAGCTGTAGATACAAGCTTCACCAACAGAATACAAGAGATGGAAGAGAGAATCTCAGGAGCAGAAGATTCCATAGAAATCATTGACTCAACTGTCAAAGATAATGTAAAGCGGAAAAAGCTACTGGTCCAAAACATACAGGAAATCCAGGACTCAATGAGAAGATCAAACCTAAGGATAATAGGTATAGAAGAGAGTGAAGACTCCCAGCTCAAAGGACCAGTAAATATCTTCAACAAAATCATAGAAGAAAACTTCCCTAACCTAAAAAAAGAGATACCCATAGACATACAAGAAGCCTACAGAACTCCAAATAGATTGGACCAGAAAAGAAACACCTCCTGTCACATAATTGTCAAAACACCAAACGCACAAAATAAAGAAAGAATATTAAAAGCAGTAAGGGAAAAAGGTCAAGTAACATATAAAGGTAGACCTATCAGAATCACACCAGACTTCTCACCAGAAACTATGAAGGCCAGAAGGTCCTGGACTGATGTCATACAGACCCCTAAGAGAACACAAATGCCACCCCAGGTTACTGTATCCAGCAAAACTCTCAATTAACATTGATGGAGAAACCAAGATATTCCATGACAAAACCAAATTTACACAATATCTTTCTACAAATCCAGCACTACAAAGGATAATAAATGGTAAAGCCCAACATAAGGAGGCAAGCTATAACCTAGAAGAAGCAAGAAACTAATCGTCTTGGCAACAAAACAAAGAGAATGAAAGCACACAAACATAACCTCACATCCAAATATGAATATAACGGGAAGCAATAATCACTATTCCTTAATATCTCTCAATATCAATGGCCTCAACTCCCCAATAAAAAGACATAGATTAACAAACTGGATACGCAACGAGGACCCTGCATTGTGCTGCCTACAGGAAACACACCTCAGAGACAAAGACAGACACTACCTCAGAGTGAAAGGCTGGAAAACAACTTTCCAAGCAAATGGTCAGAAGAAGCAAGCTGGAGTAGCCATTCTAATATCAAATAAAATCAATTTCCAACTAAAAGTCATCAAAAAAGATAAGGAAGGACACTTCATATTCATCAAAGGAAAAATCCACCAAGATGAACTCTCAATCCTAAATATGTGTGCCCCAAATACAAGGGCACCTACATACGTAAAAGAAACCTTACTAAAGCTCAAAACACACATTGCACCTCACACAATAATAGTGGGAGATTTCAACACCCCACTCTCATCAATGGACAGATCATGGAAACAGAAATTAAACAGAGATGTCGACAGACTAAGAGAAGTCATGAGCCAAATGGACTTAACGGATATTTATAGAACATTCTATCCTAAAGCAAAAGGATATACCTTCTTCTCAGCTCCTCATGGTACTTTCTCCAAAATTGACCATATAATTGGTCAAAAAACGGGCCTCAACAGGTACAGAAAGATAGAAATAATCCCATGCCTGCTATCAGACCACCACGGCCTAAAACTGGTCTTCAATAACAATAAGGGAAGAATGCCCACATATACGTGGAAATTGAACAATGCTCTACTCAATGATAACCTGGTCAAGGAAGAAATAAAGAAAGAAATTAAAAACTTTTTAGAATTTAATGAAAATGAAGGTACAACATACCCAAACTTATGGGACACAATGAAAGCTGTGCTAAGAGGAAAACTCATAGCGCTGAGTGCCTGCAGAAAGAAACAGGAAAGAGCATATGTCAGCAGCTTGACAGCACACCTAAAAGCTCTAGAACAAAAAGAAGCAAATACACCCAGGAAGAGTAGAAGGCAGGAAATAATCAAACTCAGAGCTGAAATCAACCAAGTAGAAACAAAAAGGACCATAGAAAGAATCAACAGAACCAAAAGTTGGTTCTTTGAGAAAATCAACAAGATAGATAAACCCTTAGCCAGACTAACAAGAGGACACAGAGAGTTCGTCCAAATTAACAAAATCAGAAATGAAAAGGGAGACATAACTACAGATTCAGAGGAAATTCAAAAAATCATCAGATCTTACTATAAAAACCTATATTCAACAAAACTTGAAAATCTTCAGGAAATGGACAATTTCCTAGACAGATACCAGGTATCGAAGTTAAATCAGGAACAGATAAACCAGTTAAACAACCCCATAACTCCTAAGGAAATAGAAGCAGCCATTAAAGGTCTCCCAACCAAAAAGAGCCCATGTCCAGACGGGTTTAGTGCAGAATTCTATCAGACCTTCATAGAAGACCTCATACCAATATTATCCAAACTATTCCACAAAATTGAAACAGATGGATCACTACCGAATACCTTCTACGAAGCCACAATTACTCTTATACCTAAACCGCACAAAGACACAACAAAGAAAGAGAACTTCAGACCAATTTCCCTTATGAATATCGACGTAAAAATACTCAATAAAATTCTGGCAAACCGAATTCAAGAGCACATCAAAACAATCATCCACCATGATCAAGTAGGCTTCATCCCAGGCATGCAGGGATGGTTTAATATACGGAAAACCATCAACGTGATCCATTATATAAACAAACTGAAAGAACAGAACCACATGATCATTTCATTAGATGCTGAGAAAGCATTTGACAAAATTCAACACCCCTTCATGATAAAAGTCCTGGAAAGAATAGGAATTCAAGGCCCATACCTAAACATAGTAAAAGCCATATACAGCAAACCAGTTGCTAACATTAAACTAAATGGAGAGAAACTTGAAGCAATCCCACTAAAATCAGGGACTAGACAAGGCTGCCCACTCTCTCCCTACTTATTCAATATAGTTCTTGAAGTTCTAGCCAGAGCAATCAGACAACAAAAGGAGATCAAGGGGATACAGATCGGAAAAGAAGAGGTCAAAATATCACTATTTGCAGATGACATGATAGTATATTTAAGTGATCCCAAAAGTTCCACCAGAGAACTACTAAAGCTGATAAACAACTTCAGCAAAGTGGCTGGGTATAAAATTAACTCAAATAAATCAGTTGCCTTCCTCTATACAAAAGAGGAACAAGCCGAGAAAGAAATTAGGGAAATGACACCCTTCATAATAGACCCAAATAATATAAAGTACCTCGGTGTGACTTTAACCAAGCAAGTAAAAGATCTGTACAATAAGAACTTCAAGACACTGAGGAAAGAAATTGAAGAAGACCTCAGAAGATGGAAAGATCTCCCATGCTCATGGATTGGCAGGATTAATATAGTAAAAATGGCCATTTTACCAAAAGCAATCTACAGATTCAATGCAATCCCCATCAAAATACCAATCCAATTCTTCAAAGAGTTAGACAGAACAATTTGCAAATTCATCTGGAATAACAAAAAACCCAGGATAGCTAAAGCTATCCTCAACAATAAAAGGACTTCAGGGGGAATCACTATCCCTGAACTCAAGCAGTATTACAGAGCAATAGTGATAAAAACTGCATGGTATTGGTACAGAGACAGACAGATAGACCAATGGAATAGAATTGAAGACCCAGAAATGAACCCACACACCTATGGTCACTTGATTTTTGACAAAGGAGCCAAAACCATCCAATGGAAAAAAGATAGCATTTTCAGCAAATGGTGCTGGTTCAACTGGAGGGCAACATGTAGAAGAATGCAGATCGATCCATCCTTATCACCCTGTACAAAGCTTAAGTCCAAGTGGATCAAGGACCTCCACACCAAACCAGACACACTCAAACTAATAGAAGAAAAACTAGGGAAGAATCTGGAACACATGGGCACTGGAAAAAATTTCCTGAACAAAACACCAATGGCTTATGCTCTAAGATCAAGAATCGACAAATGGGATCTCATAAAACTGCAAAGCTTCTGTAAGGCAAAGGACACTGTGGTTAGGACAAAACGGCAACCAACAGATTGGGAAAAGATTTTTACCAATCCTACAACAGATAGAGGCCTTATATCCAAAATATACAAAGAACTCAAGAAGTTAGACCGCAGGGAAACAAATAACCCTATTAAAAAATGGGGTTCAGAGCTAAACAAAGAATTCACAGCTGAGGAATGCCAAATGGCTGAGAAACACCTAAAGAAATGTTCAACATCTTTAGTCATAAGGGAAATGCAAATCAAAACAACCCTGAAATTTCACCTCACACCAGTGAGAATGGCTAAGATCAAAAACTCAGGTGACAGCAGATGCTGGCGAGGATGTGGAGAAAGAGGAACACTCCTCCATTGTTGGTGGGATTGCAGACTGGTAAAACCATTCTGGAAATCAGTCTGGAGGTTCCTCAGAAAATTGGACATTGAACTGCCTGAGGATCCAGCTATACCTCTCTTGGGCATATACCCAAAAGATGCCTCAACATATAAAAGAGACACGTGCTCCACTATGTTCATCGCAGCCTTATTTATAATAGCCAGAAACTGGAAAGAACCCAGATGCCCTTCAACAGAGGAATGGATGCAGAAAATGTGGTATATCTACACAATGGAATATTACTCAGCTATCAAAAACAACGAGTTTATGAAATTCGTAGGCAAATGGTTGGAACTGGAAAATATCATCCTGAGTGAGCTAACCCAATCACAGAAAGACATACATGGCATGCACTCATTGATAAGTGGCTATTAGCCCAAATGCTTGAATTACCCTAGATGCCTAGAACAAATGAAACTCAAGACGGATGATCAAAATGTGAATGCTTCACTCCTTCTTTAAATGAGGAAAAAGAATACCCTTGGCAGGGAAGGGAGAGGCAAAGATTAAAACAGAGACTGAAGGAACACCCATTCAGAGCCTGCCCCACATGTGGCCCATACATATACAGCCACCCAATTAGACAGGATGGATGAAGCAAAGAAGTGCAGACCGACAGGAGCCGGATGTAGATCGCTCCTGAGAGACACAGCCAGAATACAGCAAATACAGAGGCGAATGCCAGCAGCAAACCACTGAACTGAGAATAGGACCCCCGTTGAAGCAATCAGAGAAAGAACTGGAAGAGCTTGAAGGGGCTCGAGACCCCAAAAGTACAACAATGCCAAGCAACCAGAGCTTCCAGGGACTAAGCCACTACCTAAAGACTATACATGGACTGACCCTGGACTCTGACCCCATAGGTAGCAATGAATATCCTAGTAAGAGCACCAGTGGAAGGGGAAGCCCTGGGTCCTGCTAAGACTGAACCCCCAGTGAACTAGACTATGGGGGAGGCGGCAATGGGGGGAGGGTTGGGAGGGGAACACCCATAAGGAAGGGGAGGGGCGAGGGGGATGTTTGCCCGGAAACCGGGAAAGGGAATAACACTTGAAATGTATATAAGAAATACTCAAGTTAATAAAAAAAAAAAAAGAATTGTCAGATAATTATTTTATGTAATATTTCTGTCTATCTTTCGAAAGGCTTTGAATAAACAACTTTCTATTCCAGGTTAAGTTTACTGACAAGAGCAGTGTTAGCTTTCTCTCCCTCTTATACATGCCTGACACAGTCAACTTATGAAGGGATGGGTTGATTTCAGGGCCAAGGGTTTGGAGGTTTCAGTCTTTGATGGATTGGCCCTGCTGCTTTTAGTCCTGTCACAGGTCAGTGTGGGGCTGGTGGGTATGTCCTGTGGAGTGAAGCTGCTCCCCTTCGAGTGCAGAGGAGAGAGGGGGAGGGGTGAGCTTTTACTATCATCTCCTCTTGAAGGCGGACTAAAGACTGCCAAGTAGGAAATGCCACGTCAAGTTCCCACCACCAATCGCTAACCCCACCCTGGGCATCAGCCTTTTAACACAGAGACACCGGGGGGGGGGGTCACAAGATCCTAAACATTGGGCACGTGTTTTGTGGGTGTACACAGAGACATTTTTGGGTCAGTGTTCACATTCAGGGACACTCATGCAGCATATGTTCTCTATGGTACACTGATCTGCCCACAGTGTCCTGTGCTATGGCATAAAGATTTGTGTCATTTTCTGCATGACCGTACTTGACAAAATATTAAGCCTGGGACAAAATGTGAGTTTGGTGGGTCTTTTTTTTTTAAAATCATGGTTCCTATGTAATAGTTCATATGTGTAAGTAGAAATTGGAGAACTATGTGAAGTTTCTCTTTTTGGTACTTCATAGCTGTAAAAAGATGGAGCCTGGTAACTGTTGACAGTCAGTGTGCAGAAGTGAAATTCTCTTACGCACTCACTTTGAAATCAGTGACCTCTTCTCCATAGGAGGCAGCTTCACTGATGATAGCCCACAGATGTCCACAGTGTGTAAAGGGGTGCATGTAAGCTCCGGCTGTCTGTCTTAAAGACTGGAGACACACACACACACACAGACACAGACACACAGACACACAGACACACAGACACACAGACACACACACACACAGACACACACACAGACACACACACACACACAGACACAGACACACACACAGACACACACAGACACACAGACACACAGACACACAGACACACACACACAGACACACACACAGACACACACACAGACACACACACACAGACACACACACAGACACACACACAGACACACACAGACACACAGACACACACAGACACACAGACACACACATACACACACAGACACACACACAGACACACACATACAGACACACACACAGACACACAGACACAGACACACACACAGACATACACACAGACATACACACACACAGACACACACAGACATACACACAGACACACACACACACACACACAGACTCACACAGACACACACACACACACACACACACACACACACCAGGAAATAAAGTGTTTAGTCTATGACTTTTTATTTGGCGTTTTTATTTTTAACATCTATTTTTTGTTCTTTGGATAGAATTATTGGGATTCTTTAAAAAAAAAAAACAAATCTCTAACTGTATAACGATGATTAAATAGTGCATCCAATATGAATTCAGACTGCATTGAATTCAAACTATAGCTGAATGAAGACTTAAGATTTAGTCTGTGCCATGTGAGTAGGCTTAAGGCCGGCTTTGAGTGTGATCTTAGAGTTCAATCCATTGCTTGTTTCTGAAATGAGGGGATTAAGGATGGAGTACCTGTGTGATGTAACGCGCAGCAGGCACTCTGCACGACATCACACAGCCGGATTCAGCTAGAAACCATTTAGTCCCTGCCCTGAGGTAGTTCAGAGATGGATCACTCCGAGCTGATGGTGCTTAAACTCTGGGGCTCTCTACTTGGGGCTCTTCCCCAGGACTCTACTCTCTTAATTTTATATTCCTTTCCCTTGGGGGAACCCCTCAAAGGCCAGTTCCCTCAGACTTAGACCCACCCCTCAGGACAATTTCCTGCAAAAGACAAGGCTGGCATGATGCACTACGTCGCTATACGAGGTGGTATAGAGTTCTAATGTGTGCTAGTAGAGGAGTTCAGAGGAACAGATCCCATCTGTTTTGCTTTCTCTGTAGAAATTTACCCTTTGTCTATGTGTGTGCCAAGCTTAATGGGAATACTTGTTCCTCACCTCACTTCCTACTCATGGTAAAATCCCGTGGCCCTGTTTCCATGGAAATCAACTGGAGAGTCTGTGAGATGCCATGTTCCTATATTGACTGTTAGGACTCTGATGCCTGTAATGAAGAGGAAGCAATTTATTATGCCAACTCACCTCTCCTGAAGATAACCACCGGAAATACCATTTTCACACCAATGGCTTGCTAGGCTTGGTTGTGAGCCTCAGAGAGAATTTCTAAGGTATTTCTTTTGGTGTCTTCCGTGGCATTGAAGGAACGTTGAGAGCCAATTGCAGTATGTGCTAATCCTGCGAGAATAACCAGACGAGAACAGGTTCACACAGACGCTTCTGTGTTCCTTTCCCACCAGAGTCTGGCCTATGTGAAGTCAAGCTCTCATTTCCCTGGAGACTTCCAGTTGTGGCTGTTCGTGTATGGGACTGTTTACTTTCTGAGATTTCTTTTTAATCTGTTCAGTTTTTTTTTTCTTTCTAGTATGAGTCTGTGTGATTGACAAGTAGGCAGTACTTTGAAGTCATGAATAGCTAATTGCGCATTTCCTTTATCCTTTACTTTTTCCTTACCCGGTGATTGGTAACTCACAGCGCTCCTGTCTGCTGTGATTTTTACCATGGTCCAGACTTAGGTTTTCTTTGCTTCCTTTTAACCTAAAAGAAAGTAATTTAATTGGGGGTTGACTGTGTGGGGCTTTGAGATTTTATTTTCTGTAATGTCAAGCATACATTTTACTCTGAGAAGCCCGTGTAAAGCCCCACTCCACCATTAAAGGAGCAGGGGAGTAGTAACACTGGAAATGCCCAACCTCAGTTGTTATTGGAGGTCCCCTCAGCAAGTGGTCTTCAGGGAGAGTCTCTCAGAGAGAGAGAACAGCCCGGAGGTGCAGATCCTGCTGTTTTCAGACAGTCTCGCTTTCTCTGATAACTAAGTTAGCAAATTCCAACATCATGCTGATCAGGGAGAGCCAGGCTCCAGAAACCCTGGCCAAGCCATTCTCAGCCCTCAGGCCAGTGTGGAAAGCATTAAGTTCTCCTGCATTGCATTTGAATTCCCTCAGAGGACTCTTGGGAAGCTTAAAGGCGGAGGTCACCTATGAACCTGTGCTTTAAGATGATTACTCTGTTTATGTCACAGAGACAAGGTGAATCAGTAGGTCTTTGAATGAATTTCTTCTTCCCATCTCTGCTTGCCATGGATTTTCAGAGACTTTACCTCATGCCATTTCTTTATTACAACTCTGGACTCACAAGTGAGAATCCAGTGGCTCAAAAAAACAAACAAACAAACAAACAAACAAACAAACAACCCCAAAACATCCCGTGGGCAAGCAGCAGAGGAGGGATCGAAGCTCAAAGCTACCCGACCCTCTTTTCCAGTACATCCAGCACCTCCCATGCTACCGCATAAAAAAGGCGCTGGGGAAGCCTTAGTCATCTTCCTGGCTGCTTCCTCATTTCATTTTCCCTGGAAATGGTATTTCACAACCTTGGGAAGTCCACTACAGCAGTACTTAGCAGCCGTTTGAAGCAAAGTGCCCATATACAAGGCATTGTGTGAAAACGGTCCAGCCTGCCAGGGTTCCGCCCTCTTACACACATGATGTGTGCTGGTAAACAGACAGGAACGCTCACCAAGCCTATTCACAAAGGATGCGTATAATTAAAACTGCTGTGCCCCTCATGCCTGGAAGTCCAACACTTGGGAAGCTGAGGCAGGAGAATGACTGTGAGTTTGCAGTTGGCCTAGGATACAGAGTGGGACCCCATCTCAACCTCCATCTTACCAAGATGTTTCTAAATTTACTTTAAAGTATTTTCCGTAGGCCACAAACGCTTCCTGCTTTCAGAGTTTTAGGATATGGTATGGAAAAAGCCACTTCTCTTTCTTTTAGTTGTGAGCTTTGTGTGTTAGGCTTGTATAATGGTTGAGGGGGACACAGGGGTAGGGGGCTGCAGATGAGCCATAGCGAGAGGTCTCCAGGTCATGGAGCGATGCCTTTGCTGAGGACAGGGACCCTCAGTCCCTCCTGCTTCGCTCTTTCTCCTCCAGGCTATGAGATCAGCAGGTTTGCTCTTCCGTGCTCCCCACTGAGATGTGCCACCTTGCTCAGGCAAGCAAAAACAACAGGGCTAACCCAGCATGGACCAAAACTGAAGCACAGTAATTTTATTCTCCTTGTAAATTGATTAGCCCCGGTATTTGTTACAGTGTGAGAAAGCTGACTGACTGGCTGGCTAATACACACTCCTTCCTGGTTTTAATCCTCTGAGTCAGGTTCTGTAGGCATGCAATGGTAATGTAAAATAGCATGCTGGTTCTAGGGACCTTGTCTTGTTCCTTAGCCACACAATGGTGATGTGAGGTACTGCTTTAGTTGTAGGGTCCTTCTGTGCTTTGACTGGATAATGAAGGGAAAGCTTCACAACTGGAGAATATGGCTGGTGTTCCTTTCTCTGTGGTGTTTTGAGTGTTCTTCAACTGCCACACCTCTGAGAGGAGCGATGCTTGTGGTAGGGGTTTAGGAACACTGCCTAACAAACAAATATTTTACTCATGTTTCTTGGTGTCTTCTGGAAGGTACTGCAGTGGGTGCCACTCAGATTGTGATCAGATCTGCTGGGAGGGTCTAACCTGCCTGCTGAGTGTACTGTCCCATCAAGTCAGTGAGGAATAAGACAAGTTCTTAGTGAAAAACAAAAGAAAGACTGCGTCCTTGGCAGCTGTGGGCTAGTAGTAAATTTTGTAAAAAGCACACCCTGTAAATCCATTCAGTTCTCAAACACCTCCTCAGAAGCAGCTGACTAGGAATGTCCCAGCATGCAGCATGCGTGCAGCGTGTCCCAGATGACTTCACCTCACTTAAAAATAACCAAGTTTTCATTGTCCTGAAGTTCAGCTATGCACTTGACAAGTAGTCTTAGGTTCATGCCAGCATGTGTCGCCCAGAGAAGCTCCTTGGCTGTGCGTTCCTTCTGGAGGCGGCCATGAGTCTAGTACCCGTTCTCTGTTCCTCCAGGTCAAGGGAAATGGCTCTCAGTGGGGAAAGCCGTAGGGAGCAGGTCCTGGAGCGGCTCAGATGTAACCTTCTGAAAAGCTTTTCTAACCTGCTCGTCCTAAGAGTACTAAAGTTCAGATGGCGTTGGTTTTAGTTACTATTCCCACAGGGTCAAGTGCAAAGAAGGAGGCTGGAGTGCTCATAAGCCTTCTCCCTCTGATGCAGGAGGCCGGGAGATTTAATCCCTCTGGGCTTCTGGGTGCTCATTCTGCTGATTCAGTGCAAAGACTTTCAGGAAATTGAAACATTGCTTTGTTTCTTTGTTTCTTATTCAGTTTAAAATAAAAACATCCTGGATATCCAATAAGGATAGCAGTTTCTTAGTAAATGATGGACTTTTCATTTTTTAACTTTTTAAAAAAATAGATGTTTAAATATCTAGGTCTGGTTTTGATAACTCCTTGGGCAAAGTTAAAGCCTTTGGGTGTGTTTTGTCTTAGAAAAAGAAAAAGACAAGTTGAACTGAGGTTGGTCCTGCGACTGTGGGAGACATGAGGTTATTGATAGTGTAGGTGAAGAGGACCATGGGAAACTCTGGGCATCAAAATGTCTATTGCTTGAAAAAAGGAGCTTAAAAAAAGTTGTCGGTCCATCTTTTTTTATGAAGTGTTCATTTTCTTGCTCTTTCGTGTTTTCTCGGATTGAGAACTCTTCAGGTCAGAGCTATAGAAGATAAACCTTTGTAATAATTTACACATCCGTCTGTGCAGGCAGAGAGATGGAGAAGGGAGTCCGTGAGTCCTTGTGAAAGGCAGTGACGCGGTTTCTTAGAGCACACAAAGAGGAACGAGCTCCAGCTGACAGTGTGCTTTCCAGTCCCCGGGGCCCATGTTAGACTTGGGTCCAGTGTACCTGTTAAACAGTCCGGTTGGAAGCTACTGAGTCTGTGGCAGTTTGTTGTAGCAGCAATAGCTAAGAAACAAGGACATCTTAGGGAGAGTGTCTCCTGAAATCTCAAGTTCCTGGACTCGGGTGCCAAGGTCAGATGTGCCCTCTCTGCCTTTGTTTTTAGGGCAGTGTGCCCTGGGCCTCCGTGGTCTCACTGCCAGAAGCCCGAGCCTCGGCAGGCAGGCACTGTTACTGTTTTCTCCTGTAACCATGCCAGTTCCCTTGGGTTAACCAGAAAACTTTAATCTGGTACAGTTTTAGAATTACCTCTAACCATAATTATGTGAGGGGAACTGGAAATAAGTTCTCTCCCTGGCTACTTTGGTTCAGTAATTCAATTGATTTTTTTTTCTTTTACCAAATGGACCTGCATCCCACTCAGCTGAACCGTGGGAATTGTCAGTGGAGCACAGGGAGGGCAAAGTCCTGATTTGTGGGATGGTAGTGAAGTGGAAGCTGTCAAGGCTTCGCCTCACAGCGTAACCAGACTTTTTCTTCCTGAAGTAGGGTTTGTAAGAGATGAAAATGTTTCCTTCAGCTGAGCTGAGTCTTTCTGCCTCCCTCCCCACTTAGCAACAGTGACAGGGCATTCAGGATACAGTTACCTTTGTTTTCTTTTAAATCTGAGAAGTCTATTGAGTTACTTTGAAAGATTCTTTTTAAAGTATGTATATATTTGGAAATGAGAAAATGGACAAGAACCTAAAAGACAATGTGGCTATTCTGAGTGGTAACTAGAAAGTTTACATTTGACTCATAATCTAGAGCAGTGGTTCTGACCATGTTCTAGCAATTGGTAAAATAAATAAATAAATAAATAAATAAATAAATAAATAAATAAATCACAACCCCCTCTAAGAGTCTGCTCAGGGTCCTCGGGATGGCCCAGTGGGTCAGAACACACACGAGAGAAGGTCGTAAGTGTGGACCCACTCCCACCTATAACCCCAGTGCTATTGGGAGTGTAGGGGCAGGAGAATTGCTGTTGCTGGTGCTAGCCTCTCTCCAGATTCAGTGAGAATCCCTGGCTCAGAGGGTGATAAGAGAATGACTACCCACCCCTCACCCCCTCACCCCCTCACACACAACCCCTCATTCTCTCTGGTCTCTGTATACATGCAGGAATGCATGCACCTACACACAGAAAAGTGCATACACTACGTATATAGACCTCATTACACATATACCCTGCCCTCACAAGAGTCTACTTACTAACACTGGGATCTTGAAGTTTGTTGATAATAATAAACTTCTTTATTTTTTATTGGATTTTTTTTATTACATTTCAAATGTTATCCCCTTTCCTGGTTTCCCATCCATAAACCCTATCCCATCCCCCTCCCCTGCTTCTATGAGGGTGTTCCCCCACCCATCCCTTCTTGCCTCCCAGGATCCTGTCTTCTGTTTCTCCAAGAAGAGATGCCTAGAATATGTCCTTCCCCTGCCCCCTGCCCCCTGCCTTACCCTTTCCCCTCCGGTAACCAACTTCACAGTGGAAGCTGGATTTTTCCAAGATAGACTAAGTGACCATGACCCAGTTCTTTGTCCGTCCTGGGAGGTGGGAGTGCCATCTGTGGAGGGCATTATTCAGGACATTTCAAAACAACCCTGTCTGGTCTGTGGGAAGCAGAGCAAACCTTCTTAGTCTTCACGTGAAGTCCCAGACAACTGCTGGCTGCTGCATGCCCAGTGTTCTCCCGATTGAAGGTTCTGGATGTTTTTTTCATTCCTTACAACTTGAGTTCTTGTGGGTCAGCGAAAGGATGCCCAAGTGTGGAAGCTGGGATTCATTCAAAGACTCCCAGAGGGCTTTAAGTCAGCAGCTTCCTGTGTGGTCTCTTCCTCCACTCCCTCCTTCTGCCATTCACTGTTCCCACCAACTATCCTGTCCTTCCCCTCCCCTCCCCAGGCTTTCCTTTCATAGCAGGAGAAGGTGAGCTAGTTCTTGATTGTGTTGATTGTCTGTTACACCAGGCCTGGGGCTGTAGCAGGAGGCAAGAGAGGAGTAAAACCTCATCTCACCTCATGTGCTAGGACACCCTGGCCTGACCTCCTGTCTGCTCTGCTCCTCACTCTCTGCCGATGTTCAGATGTGTCAGGAGTGTGTATATGTGTGTGGAGTGTGTGTGTGTGTGAGGTGTGTGTATGAGGTGTGTATGTGTGAGGTGTATGTGTGTGTGGTATGTGTATGTGTGTGTGGTGTATGTGTATGTGTCAGGTATGTGGGTGTGTGTATGTGTATGTGTCAGGTATGTGTGTGTGGTATGTGTGTGTATGTGTGTCAGGTGTGTGGTGTGTGTGTGTCACGTGTGTGTGTATGTGAGGTATGTGTGTGTGTCAGGTGTGTGTGTGTCAGGTGTGTGTGTGTGTCAGGTGTGTGTGTGGTGTGTGTGTATGTGTATGTGTCAGGTGTGTGTGTGTGGTATGTATGTGTATGTGTGTCAGGTGTGTGGTGTGTGTGAGGTATGTGCGTGTGTGAGCTGTGTGTGTGAGGTGTGTGTGTGGTATGTGTGTGAGGTGTGTGTGTGTCAGGTGTGTGTATGTGTATGTGTCAGGTATGTGTGGTATGTGTGTGTATGTGTGTCAGGTGTGTGGTGTGTGTGAGGTATGTGTGTGTGTGAGGTATGTGCGTGTGAGGTGTGTGTGAGGTGTGTGTGTGTGTGGTGTGTGTGTGTGAGGTATGTGTGAGGTGTGTGTGTGTGTCAGGTGTGTGTATGTGTATGTGTCAGGTATGTGTGTGTGGTATGTGTGTGTATGTGTGTCAGGTGTGTGGTGTATGTAAGGTATGTGTGTGTGTGAGGTATGTGTGTGTGAGGTATGTGCGTGTGTGTGGTGTGTGTGTGGTGTGTGTGTGTGTGTGTGTGTGTGTGTGTGGTGTGTGTGCGTGCGTGCCTGTGATGTATTAGAAAGGTGTCTGATGGCATGCAGAGGAGGATGTTAGATACCCTTCTCTAGCTGCCTCTTTCCCTCAAGTCTTTCACTGAGCCTGGAGGTAGCTCCAGTTACCAATTTTTCTGTCTCTGTCCTCCACTGGAGTATAATTGTGTGCAGCCATACCCAGCTTTTGAACATGGCTAATAGGGATTTGAACTGAGGTCACCGTGCTCATTTAGGAAATACTTGTATCCCTGAGCCATTTCCTTAGGCCCAGTGATTTATTCTTAATGTCTAGAACAGTAAGTACCCGGGCACAGTCCTTGATAAACACTCCCCATCCAATGACAACTAAAGCCATCCAAGAACGAGCTCACAAGTGAGTGGACAGGGTCTTGACATCACACAATGAGCAAGTAATCTACTTACAGCCTTCCTTACAGCATGTGTGGGAGGACGGTGACTTAGTGCTGGGCCCAGGGCCTGCCTGCCAAGGTTCAAATCTCTATTCCACCTGCCAGTGACATCGTGCAGGCATTATTACGTAAGCTTTCAGGGTTGCACTTTATCTCTCTGTGAAATTGGAAGAATGATACCACCCTGCAGGGTTATTATGGGAATCGAGTGAAACAGCCTGGCAGAAGCAGTTGGCACAGCTCTGGCATGGCACGTTACCTGTCATTACAGTGGCTCATTTGCCTGCATCAAGTAGGGCTCTCAGACTCTTTAGGGGGACGGCATCCTGGTCTGCTTCTATCAGACTTGGCTGCTGGAGCACAGAGATGAGACTGTTCTCTAGAGAGACGACATCTGTGGACAACTTGGGACTTCTTTGAACTATCAATGCCTGGTCCTTCCTCACTTCAAATACATTTTAAGTACTTTGCTCAGATGAGTTTCAAATAAACTCCTTGGAAACGGCTCTTCCGTATTTAAACATTTTTTTTCTTTCTCTTATTCAAGTAACTTTTAGGCTATAGTAAATAATTGCTTACAGCTAAACTATATAAGACATTTGTAAGTCTTTTTGCCTAATGACAACATGAGAAACCCATGTCAAAAGTCATCTGGCAATGTGCCTTCCGACTTAAGTTTTATAAAGAAGGGCGCTTGCTCCTTGAGAAGCCCAAGGGGGCTGAGCTTTGCTCTCTCTCCAGCCCCAAGGAGGCTTTGTGGAGATTGGAGATGGCATTGTTGACAGGCCTACTCGTAGCTTTTCTGTTGGCACTAATTAAGCACACACACGTGTACATGCTCTATTTGCCTCCTTGGAGTGGAAGCCATGAACTTGGCTTTGATCTTTTGATAGGAAGCTGTGAGCAGACTCAGGAAACATCAAAAGAGGTGTCTTCGTCTGGGAAGCCCAACTCTGACATGAACTCTAAAGAGTTCTCCGTTCCAAAACTGATTTATTCTGTTTTCCGTAGAGCATTACTTCTCCATAATGATAAAGGGTTAGAGCCCACAGTCACCCCTGCCTGGTGCATTCAATTCTAGAAGGTTCTCCCACCCTTTGTCTTTATAATGGTACATAATAGACCTTTGAGGTTTCATACTGCAAATACCAGAATCTCTTTTAAAAAAATCTTAAAAAACTTTTTCATGTTAATTTTGGATGTTTTGAATAATTACAGCCAAAACTCAAACTTTTTGTGCTCCTAAGCCAGTGGTTCTCAATCTGTGGATCACAACACCTTTGGCAAACCTTTATTTCCAAAATATTTACATGTCAATTCATAACAGTAGCTAACAGTTAAGCAGTAGCAATGAAAATAATTTTATATCTGGGAGTCCCACGACACGAGGAACTGTACCATGGGGTCACATCCTTAGGAGGGTTGAGAACCACTGTCCTAACCCCTAGAGATGAGAGCACCGACATGTTAAGGCGCTGTGTGAGGGGGCAGATGGTGCTTTTGCAGTCTCTGAACCAAGTATTAGAGCAGTCTGTTGGCATGTCTGCTGTGGCCTCCCTAGAACAGTTACTGCTCACCACAAATGTCTCTCCTGTATCAGCTGGGTACAAGCATTGTTGTGAGCTTCAGAGAGCAGTGAGCACAGATTCAAAAATACCACTCACCTAACATTTATGTTCTAGTCAATCAATACCCAACACAACAACCCTGACCTTATATCAGGTTAGGAGATATTGAAAGCTGTAGAGAGAGAGAGAGAAAGGTAGTGAAGGGGGTGGTGTTAGAGTTGGATTGTATTTTAAACAGAATGTCCAAACAGAATGTCCAGGAAAGGCCTTGCTGGTAAGGCAGCACTTCAGCAAAGATCCAGGGGACCCAGGGGACCTGCCATGGTAAACATCAGAAGCAAGAGACAGCTATGAGGTGGAGGTGGGGCAGGAGGATGATTGACAGGTTGGCGAGGCAGGTGGAGATCATGGTCAGGTGTGAGGGAGGGGAAATGTGGAAGTTATGGATAGAGCGCAGTGAGCAGAAGATTTCATGGTTTCTGAGAGGTGAGACTGGTCTTTTCTTAGACTGGAATCATGGAAGGGGTCTGAAGGCAGAAGGGCCATGCCCTGACTTTCTTGAACAGAATTGTCATGGTGGCCGGGTAGACACCCAGAGATCAGATTAGTCGAGTTGCTTTATCTTGAAGATGGCTATCGTTAGAGGCAGACTAGAAACAGAAGTGATAAGAAGTGATTGGGGAGACACCGCCGGAACCTGAAAGAAACAGACCGGATAAACAGTTCTCTGCACCCAAATCCCGTGGGAGGGAGAGCTAAACCTTCAGAGAGGCAGACAAGCCTGGGAAACCAAAAGAGACTGCTCCCTGCACACACATCTCGGACGCCAGAGGAAAAAGCCAAAGACCATCTGGAACCCTGGTGCACTGAAGCTCCCGGAAGGGGCGGCACAGGTCTCCCTGGTTGCTGCCGCTGCAGAGAGCCCCTGGGCAGCACCCCACGAGCGAACCTGAGCCTCGGGACCACAGGTAAGACCAAATTTTCTGCTGCAAGAAAGCTGCCTGGTGAGCTTGGGACACGGAAGCAGAATTTCTCTAGGAGGCACGGTCTGTGTTTACCGGAAGTCCCACACCCGCGGATCCCGGCCCGCAGCAGCTCTCTGCTCCCAGACCCGGTGAGAGAGAGACCCAACCGCCTGGTCAGGTGGGCACTCCTGAGGCTGCAGAGCGGAAGAGACCACCAACCCTGCTCACCCCTGCCCACATCCCTGGCCCAAGAGGAAACTGTATAAGGCCTCTGGGCTCCCGTGGGGGAGGGCCCAGGAGCGGCAGGACTTCTGCGCCTGAGACACCGCCGGAACCTGAAAGAAACAGACCGGATAAACAGTTCTCTGCACCCAAATCCTGTGGGAGGGAGAGCTAAACCTTCAGAGAGGCAGACAAGCCTGGGAAACCAGAAGAGACTGCTCCCTGCACACACATCTCGGACGCCAGAGGAAAAAGCCAAAGACCATCTGGAACCCTGGTGCACTGAAGCTCCCGGAAGGGGCGGCACAGGTCTCCCTGGTTGCTGCCGCTGCAGAGAGCCCCTGGGCAGCACCCCACGAGCGAACCTGAGCCTCGGGACCACAGGTAAGACCAAATTTTCTGCTGCAAGAAAGCTGCCTGGTGAACTCAAGACACAGGCCCACAGGAACAGCTGAAGACCTGTAGAGAGGAAAAACTACACGCCGGAAAGCAGAACACACTGTCCCCATAACTGACTGAAAGAGAGGAAAACAGGTCTACAGCACTCCTGACACACAGGCTTATAGGTCAGTCTAGCCACTGTCAGAAATAGCAGAACAAAGTAACACTAGAGATAATCTGATGGCGAGAGGCAAGCGCAGGAACCCAAGCAACAGAAACCAAGACTGCATGCCATCATCGGAGCCCAATTCTCCCGCCAAAACAAACATGGAATATCCAAACACACCAGAAAAGCAAGATCTAGTTTCAAAATCATATTTGATCATGATGCTGGAGGACTTCAAGAAAGACATGAACACACTTAGGGAAACACAGGAAATCATTAATAAACAAGTAGAGGCCTACAGAGAGGAATGGCAAAAATCCCTGAAAGAATTCCAGGAAAACACAATCAAACAGGTGAAGGAATTAAAAACGGAAATAGAAGCAATCAAGAAAGAACACATGGAAACAACCCTGGATATAGAAAACCAAAAGAAGAGACAAGGAGCTGTAGATACAAGCTTCACCAACAGAATACAAGAGATGGAAGAGAGAATCTCAGGAGCAGAAGATTCCATAGAAATCATTGACTCAACTGTCAAAGATAATGTAAAGCGGAAAAAGCTACTGGTCCAAAACATACAGGAAATCCAGGACTCAATGAGAAGATCAAACCTAAGGATAATAGGTATAGAAGAGAGTGAAGACTCCCAGCTCAAAGGACCAGTAAATATCTTCAACAAAATCATAGAAGAAAACTTCCCTAACCTAAAAAAAGAGATACCCATAGGCATACAAGAAGCCTACAGAACTCCAAATAGATTGGACCAGAAAAGAAACACCTCCCGTCACATAATTGTCAAAACACCAAACGCACAAAATAAAGAAAGAATATTAAAAGCAGTAAGGGAAAAAGGTCAAGTAACATATAAAGGCAGTCCTATCAGAATCACACCAGACTTCTCGCCAGAAACTATGAAGGCCAGAAGATCCTGGACTGATGTCATACAGACCCTAAGAGAACACAAATGCCAGCCCAGGTTACTGTATCCAGCAAAACTCTCAATTAACATTGATGGAGAAACCAAGATATTCCATGACAAAACCAAATTTACACAATATCTTTCTACAAATCCAGCACTACAAAGGATAATAAATGGTAAAGCCCAACATAAGGAGGCAAGCTATACCCTAGAAGAAGCAAGAAACTAATCGTCTTGGCAACAAAACAAAGAGAATGAAAGCACACAAACATAACCTCACATCCAAATATGAATATAAAGGGAAACAATAATCACTATTCCTTAATATCTCTCAATATCAATGGCCTCAACTCCCCAATAAAAAGACATAGATTAACAAACTGGATACGCAACGAGGACCCTGCATTCTGCTGCCTACAGGAAACACACCTCAGAGACAAAGACAGACACTACCTCAGAGTGAAAGGCTGGAAAACAACTTTCCAAGCAAATGGTCAGAAGAAGCAAGCTGGAGTAGCCATTCTAATATCAAATAAAATCAATTTCCAACTAAGAGTCATCAAAAAAGATAAGGAAGGACACTTCATATTCATCAAAGGAAAAATCCACCAAGATGAACTCTCAATCCTAAATATCTATGCCCCAAATACAAGGGCACCTACATACGTAAAAGAAACCTTACTAAAGCTCAAAACACACATTGCACCTCACACAATAATAGTGGGAGATTTCAACACCCCACTCTCATCAATGGACAGATCATGGAAACAGAAATTAAACAGTGATGTCGACAGACTAAGAGAAGTCATGAGCCAAATGGACTTAACGGATATTTATAGAACATTCTATCCTAAAGCAAAAGGATATACCTTCTTCTCAGCTCCTCATGGTACTTTCTCCAAAATTGACCATATAATTGGTCAAAAAACGGGCCTCAACAGGTACAGAAAGATAGAAATAATCCCATGCGTGCTATCGGACCACCACGGCCTAAAACTGGTCTTCAATAACAATAAGGGAAGAATGCCCACATATACGTGGAAATTGAACAATGCTCTACTCAATGATAACCTGGTCAAGGAAGAAATAAAGAAAGAAATTAAAAACTTTTTAGAATTTAATGAAAATGAAGATACAACATACTCAAACTTATGGGACACAATGAAAGCTGTGCTAAGAGGAAAACTCATAGCGCTGAGTGCCTGCAGAAAGAAACAGGAAAGAGCATATGTCAGCAGCTTGACAGCACACCTAAAAGCTCTAGAACAAAAAGAAGCAAATACACCCAGGAGGAGTAGAAGGCAGGAAATAATCAAACTCAGAGCTGAAATCAACCAAGTAGAAACAAAAAGGACCATAGAAAGAATCAACAGGACCAAAAGTTGGTTCTTTGAGAAAATCAACAAGATAGATAAACCCTTAGCCAGACTAACGAGAGGACACAGAGAGTGCGTCCAAATTAACAAAATCAGAAATGAAAAGGGAGACATAACTACAGATTCAGAGGAAATTCAAAAAATCATCAGATCTTACTATAAAAACCTATATTCAACAAAATTTGAAAATCTTCAGGAAATGGACAATTTCCTAGACAGATATCAGGTATCAAAGTTAAATCAGGAACAGATAAACCAGTTAAACAACCCCATAACTCCTAAGGAAATAGAAGCAGTCATTAAAGGTCTCCCAACCAAAAAGAGCCCAGGTCCAGATGGGTTTAGTGCAGAATTCTATCAAACCTTCATAGAAGACCTCATACCAATATTATCCAAACTATTCCACAAAATTGAAACAGATGGAGCCCTACCGAATTCCTTCTACGAATCTACAATTACTCTTATACCTAAACCACACAAAGACACAACAAAGAAAGAGAACTTCAGACCAATTTCCCTTATGAATATCGACGCAAAAATACTCAATAAAATTCTGGCAAACCGAATTCAAGAGCACATCAAAACAATCATCCACCATGATCAAGTAGGCTTCATCCCAGGCATGCAGGGATGGTTTAATATACGGAAAACCATCAACGTGATCCATTATATAAACAAACTGAAAGAACAGAACCACATGATCATTTCATTAGATGCTGAGAAAGCATTTGACAAAATTCAACACCCCTTCATGATAAAAGTCCTGGAAAGAATAGGAATTCAAGGCCCATACCTAAACATAGTAAAAGCCATATACAGCAAACCAGTTGCTAACATTAAACTAAATGGAGAGAAACTTGAAGCAATCCCACTAAAATCAGGGACTAGACAAGGCTGCCCACTCTCTCCCTACTTATTCAATATAGTTCTTGAAGTTCTAGCCAGAGCAATCAGACAACAAAAGGAGATCAAAGGGATACAGATCGGAAAAGAAGAGGTCAAAATATCACTATTTGCAGATGATATGATAGTATATTTAAGTGATCCCAAAAGTTCCACCAGAGAACTACTAAAGCTGATAAACAACTTCAGCAAAGTGGCTGGGTATAAAATTAACTCAAATAAATCAGTTGCCTTCCTCTATACAAAAGAGAAACAAGCCGAGAAAGAAATTAGGGAAACGACACCCTTCATAATAGACCCAAATAATATAAAGTACCTCGGTGTGACTTTAACCAAGCAAGTAAAAGATCTGTACAATAAGAACTTCAAGACACTGAAGAAAGAAATTGAAGAAGACCTCAGAAGATGGAAAGATCTCCCATGCTCATGGATTGGCAGGATTAATATAGTAAAAATGGCCATTTTACCAAAAGCAATCTACAGATTCAATGCAATCCCCATCAAAATACCAATCCAATTCTTCAAAGAGTTAGACAGAACAATTTGCAAATTCATCTGGAATAACAAAAAACCCAGGATAGCTAAAGCTATCCTCAACAATAAAAGGACTTCAGGGGGAATCACTATCCCTGAACTCAAGCAGTATTACAGAGCAATAGTGATAAAAACTGCATGGTATTGGTACAGAGACAGACAGATAGACCAATGGAATAGAATTGAAGACCCAGAAATGAACCCACACACCTATGGTCACTTGATTTTTGACAAAGGAGCCAAAACCATCCAATGGAAAAAAGATAGCATTTTCAGCAAATGGTGCTGGTTCAACTGGAGGGCAACATGTAGAAGAATGCAGATCGATCCATGCTTATCACCCTGTACAAAGCTTAAGTCGAAGTGGATCAAGGACCTCCACATCAAACCAGACACACTCAAACTAATAGAAGAAAAACTAGGGAAGCATCTGGAACACATGGGCACTGGAAAAAATTTCCTGAACAAAACACCAATGGCTTATGCTCTAAGATCAAGAATTGACAAATGGGATCTCATAAAACTGCAAAGCTTCTGTAAGGCAAAGGACACTGTGGTTAGGACAAAACGGCAACCAACAGATTGGGAAAAGATCTTTACCAACCCTACAACAGATAGAGGCCTTATATCCAAAATATACAAAGAACTCAAGAAGTTAGACTGCAGGGAAACAAATAACCCTATTAAAAAATGGGGTTCAGAGCTAAACAAAGAATTCACAGCTGAGGAATGCCGAATGGCTGAGAAACACCTAAAGAAATGTTCAACATCTTTAGTCATAAGGGAAATGCAAATCAAAACAACCCTGAGATTTCACCTCACACCAGTGCGATTGGCTAAGATCAAAAACTCAGGTGACAGCAGATGCTGGCGAGGTTGTGGAGAAAGAGGAACACTCCTCCATTGTTGGTGGGATTGCAGACTGGTAAAACCATTCTGGAAATCAGTCTGGAGGTTCCTCAGAAAATTGGACATTGAACTGCCTGAGGATCCAGCTATACCTCTCTTGGGCATATACCCAAAAGATGCCTCAACATATAAAAGAGACACGTGCTCCACTATGTTCATCGCAGCCTTATTTATAATAGCCAGAAAATGGAAAGAACCCAGATGCCCTTCAACAGAGGAATGGATACAGAAAATGTGGTACATCTACACAATGGAATACTACTCAGCTATCAAAAACAACGAGTTTATGAAATTCGTAGGCAAATGGTTGGAACTGGAAAATATCATCCTGAGTGAACTAACCCAATCACAGAAAGACATACATGGTATGCACTCATTGATAAGTGGCTATTAGCCCAAATGCTTGAATTACCCTAGATCCCTAGAACAAACGAAACTCAAGACGGATGATCAAAATGTGAATGCTTCACTCCTTCTTTAAATGAGGAAAAAGAATACCCTTGGCAGGGAAGGGAGAGGCAAAGATTAAAACAGAGACTGAAGGAACACCCATTCAGAGCCTGTCCCACATTTGGCCCATACATATACAGCCACCCAATTAGACAAGATGGATGAAGCAAAGAAGTGCAGACCGACAGGAGCCGGATGTAGATCGCTCCTGAGAGACACAGCCAGAATACAGCAAATACAGAGGCGAATGCCAGCAGCAAACCACTGAACTGAGAATGGGACCCCCGTTGAAGGAATCAGAGAAAGAACTGGAAGAGCTTGAAGGGGCTCGAGACCCCAAAAGTACAACAATGCCAAGCAACCAGAGCTTCCAGGGACTAAGCCACTACCTAAAGACTATACATGGACTGACCCTGGACTCTGACCCCATAGGTAGCAATGAATATCCTAGTAAGAGCACCAGTGGAAGGGGAAGCCCTGGGTCCTGCTAAGACTGAACCCCCAGTGAACTAGACTGTGGGGGGGAGGGCGGCAATGGGGGGAGGGTTGGGAGGGGAACACCCATAAGGAAGGGGAGGGGGGAGGGGGATGTTTGCCCGGAAACCGGGAAAGGGAATAACACTCGAAATGTATATAAGAAATACTCAAGTTAATAAAAAAAAAAAAAAAAAAAAAAAAAAAAAAAAAAAAAAAAAAAAAAAGAAGTGATTGGACTCAGGTGTGTAGTAAGTGCAGGGCTGGCGGTTCTCGGTTCTCCGCGTGGGTCGGATGGAGCGAGATTTGAGCAACTGGACTTTGTGCCCTTCCAACCCTTACCTGATAATTGACAGCTCCTGGAGGCCTCTGAGTTAGTTTCAAACCATCAGCGTGGTCCCAGTTGTGAACTGTGGACAGACACACTCTGGCAGTGGAGAGAAGAAGTAGTTGTCTGGTCTTAGCCACTGTTAATGGAGACAGGCTAATTAATGCACAGGAATGCTCAGTCTTTCTCGGCACTGTGCGTGACACTGTGTTCTCAGGGAGGAACTGAGAGAGCTGTTGGTGCCTCCCAACCTCCACTTCAGCTCCAAAAAGAACCAAAAAGGAGCAGGAGAAATTAGAGAACCCCCCCCCCCCCCAAAAAAAAAGGAAGATCTGGCAGCTGCCAGTGAAAACATCTGAAAGGAAAGCTATCCGTGAAGTGTGTATGTTTTCCTGGAAGGTGTGCTGGCTCATCTCTGTCTATTTATATCTCTCACAGTTCCTAACTGTAAGGTAAGGATGGTTCCTGAGAGAACACCAACAGGCAAATTAGCATGACAAAACAAAGATCCAGAGCCCTGTTTAGTAACTGAGGGCTATGGGGAGAGCTAGGGAAGCTTGGTGACATTGCAAATGGCTCCCCTTTCCTGCACCCTCCCCAGACTCTCCTACTTCAGCAAACCACAAAATCCGCTGTGAGGTAACATGCGGACACAGTTCACTATGACACAGTTCACTATGATGGTGGCCAAAGGAAAGAGGCAAAAAAGTCCCACTGTGTTTATTTACTGGGAGCTTCTTTTCCCACCCCTGCCTGGCTCATGTGGGGTTGAGGAAATCTTAATCTGACTGAGCTCCTGTCTCAGGAAGAGCAGAGGGCAGCCCTGAAGCTGTCACCTAGCAGGTGCTGCACTGGGTGAAGAGGACAGAAGGGTCAAGGCCATGGAAAATCCCATTGTGAGGCCAAGACACCAATAAAGCTGATAGTTGGAGAAAGGAGCAGGGTGTGTGCCTGCCTGCCTGCCTGCCTGCCTGCCTGTCTGTCTGTCTGTCTGTCTGTGTGTCTAAAGACGCAACCTAGAACTTGTCAGGATGGGGCGATTGGGATGCCAGATGGACTGACAGTCACTTAAAGCAGGCTTTTATTTTGTAAAGAATTTGTAAATCCTAAGAACAAGAACCCATAGGACCTTTTAACCCCTGTACAAACAAAGTATGCTCTTTAAAAATGTACACCCTCCAGTACAGGTTCTAGTATCAAAACCTCAGGGCAACAGCAGTCTTTCAAACTCCAGGGATCTGAATTCTTTCTTCTTGGGAGGAGAAACTACAGAAACAGCCTAGGCCTTTTTGAGTTAATGGATGTTCCTTAAGGACTGAGTATCAGTTACTGATGTATTCCATAGTGCCTACAGAGCTGGGGATTGAAGCCTTGGGCGTGCTGGGCAAAGCACTCTACCACTGAGCCACCGCTCCAGCCCCTAGATACACAGTCTATGCAAAACGAAGCTCGGCACATTCGCACAAAGTGCAAATTTCTTTCCACTAGAGTTCAAATAAAAGCTTATCATATACTTGGGGACTGGTCAGCCTATTTAGTAAAAATTGGAGTCTGTGACAAGCAAAATTTTAAATCCTAAGCACTGACTACTTTCCCCAAAAGAGGACCTTGTTCTCCTCTTCTTGGCCCATATGGACCAGCCTGGCTTAGGGGAGGGGAGGTCACAACTGCAGCCGTTCCCTGCAGCAAAGACTGTATTTGTATTCTCAGCCCTTGCCCTCATCCCAGCCTTCAAGAGTCCAAGGTTGTTCCCAGGGCCCCCCCAGCACTGACCTACTCGGAAGAAGACCACACTCCCAGGTGTCTCATGGGTGCACCACTTTTGTGCCCATGCAGGGCCAGCATTTCACCGTGTGCCCACACAGCCGTGTGTCCCTGCATAGACCACAAGAGTAGAAGATAGGCTTGCATGAGAGTTCAGAGGAATCTGCCTTCTTTACAGTGTGTGAGGTATGATCTCTCACTGAGATGAAACCCCAATTTATAGAAGAAACTCTTGGAACTATGGGTTACAGTGAGAGCATTCTAAAGAAACACGACAGTTAAATGCTGCTGCTATTTGGAGTAGACTTACCTCAGTTTTCTCTTAATGCTGCTTTATTTTGGTGTCATTTCATGTGTATTTATTTCCTTGATTGTTCCTGATGTGTTATTTTAATCCTGAAGTTGTATAGAGCAGCCCTAATGACTATTTTTGTTTGCCTGTTTTCATCTTTAAAGGTATGGAAACTTGACAGGCCCACACTGGGAAGACGATGGAAGCCAAAGTTCACCTGAGTCTAAGGCCGTGATCCGGAAGTGAGTGTGTCGTCCTTCTCATTACTAACTCTCAGGACAGTGTCTTGGCCAAGCTCAAGCTTGGTGCATGAGCAGGGTGCTGCGAGCCTTCAGTCTCAGCACTTGCAAAACCAAGGCAGCAGAAGCGTGACTCTGAGGACAGCCTGTCTCTCACACAGTAGTTTAGCAGACTGTCTCACTCCTTTGGAATGGGTGCCACCAGGATTTTCCCCATAGTACCTTTGCTAGGGCTTGAGAGAGGGCTTAGCAGTTAGGAGCACTTGCTACTTTTGCAGAGCACTGAGGTTCAGTCTGTAGCACGCACACGGTGGCTCACAGCCATCCGTAACTCGAGTTCCAGGGGATCTGATTCCTCTTCTGACTTCCGAGAGCACCAGGTATACAGGTGGTGCACAGACAAAACATCCATACAAATAAAATAAAATAATGTATCTAAACAGTTTAATTATCCATAGCCCATTCTTTTAAGAGAATTATCTAGCAGTATTCACTCAGTTCCCCACAATAATGCGCTGTGCGTCCCGGCTCACCAGGCGCTATAAACAAGCAGACTTCCGAGTTGCATGGATGCCCCTGGTTCCATGGTTACACGCCAGCCTGGTAACCATCCTGGGGATGGAGTCCAGGGTGCAGTAGGGGCCTGGCTCGCACCTTTACAAGGATCCAGGCAAGGGGTGATGGGAGTCTGGACTCAAGAAGGGCTAGGGGTGCTCTGCTCATGAAGATACTGAAACAGCTTGTCTGGAAGACCAAGAGTAGGGTTAGGACACCTCCAAGGACTGTAATAGAACCCCAGCTTTCTGAGGCAGGACTGGGAATGGGGAATCAAGTTTGGGGTGTGTGTGTGTGTGTGTGTGTGTGTGTGTGTGTGTGTGTGAGCAAGTGAGACTTAAATGTTAATTTTGAGGTAGTCAGTGAGCCTGGTCTCCATGAGCTGTCTGGATGGTGGTGTTCCCTTGGATGGCCTGGGTGGTATTTGAAGCCACACTACTGCCTCTGCTCTCCTGGGAACTAAAGGGGGACACAGAGAGGAGTTAAGGTCCAAAGACTGGGCCTAATTCTCTTCCTTGTTTTGAGTTCATGAAGTAGAAGGTCTGGTGAGGGAGACTGGAACAGTTGTGGAGTGAGCACAGTAGAGGGGAGATGGAAAGGGTCATCGTATCCCAGATGTGTGAAGCTAAGTTCCAGATGGCTGCCCACCGTGTCCAGTGCTGCCATATACCAAGTGGAGAGGCCCCGAGAGGTGACGTCCTGCCCAGCAGTCTGAGGATCTAGTGATGAGGGCAAGTGGCTTTAGCAGATGGAGGTGTGGTGAAAAACAGAGCCGGAGGATTCAGATCTCAGCACACGCTCTGGGGATTAGGCAGGCTTTTTGGTTTGTGTACCCAGATATGGTCTGTTTTGATGGGCAATTGTTTACATTGAAGAGAAGGCTCTAGAAGATACTGAAGAGATAGCCCCAAGTGTGGAGATAGAGGCCATGATGGGACTGCATGCTGGAACAGATTGGATGGCTATCTGGTATCCAAAAATAATCTCTAGTGTCAAATACTCATCTGGGGCCAAGAATCGGAGAGTGGGAACATACTTGGACTTTTCCCTTTAGATTTTAACTCTCTGAAAGATTCCCTGATGATTCCTAGGCCTTAGATATGTGGATGGAAGAGGAAATCTACACCTGACATAATTTCGTTGTTTATATATATGTATATATACAAATATATATATATATATACACACACACATACATACACACACATATAATTTTACTGCAGACTAGTAGGACACACTACTGTACATACTTAAAAGTCAAGGGCAAAGTATGGTACTAGAAAACCATTACCTCATCAGTCCAGAGATGCGCTCTGGGAGGCGTGACATTTGAAAGAGAGTTAAGCCTTGGACAGTGGAACTGGACAGGCAGAAGGACCAGCAGGGCCAGGTCAGGGGAATTCAGTCCATGTGGACTTGAAAAGCAGCAGAGTTTATGGAGCTGCTTCATGGCGTTGTATGTGGGTAAGGAGGGGCTGAAGCCAGTCTGAGGTCATACTGCGAAGGACTTTAACCGTTCATGAAAGGTTTGGATTTCCCCTAGTGAGCTGTGGGCGAGCAGATATCGAGGTTTGTGTAGCTGGATAGGCCATCATGGTGGGAGCACCTACAGCTCAGCTCCCATGAAGCTCTTTAGAAACGGAGACAGTCTGCTTTTAGGCCACTCAGTGATTCTCAGTCTGTAGGTCATAACCCCTTTGGGGTCACATATCAGATATCCTAGATATCAGATATTTATATTACAATTCATAACGGTAGCAAAATTATAGTTATAAAGCAACAAAATAATTTTATGTGGGCGTCACCACAGCACAAGGTCAGAGCATCAGGAAGGTTGAGAGCCACCATCTACCTTGACGGAATGGACTTAAAAGGCCGCAGCTTCAGATCCCTGAGTGAGTCCTGAGCACTTTAGGGTTTGGAAATCACAAGGTTAGGGGGTTCAAAATTGCTTTTGTTCATCCATGAAAAGTCACTAAAATAGGGTTTTTGTACTGGTGGGTGTTTGTGAGCAGAAGAGAGAACACCAGACTCCAGTGACTGGCGTGCCCGAGGGCTGAGCTGTGAGTGGACTCAGTGCGAGCGAAGCACTCTGTCGTCCACTTACCGGGGGCAGTCAATCTGGAGTTTTACCATTTGATTAGCCACAGGAGAACCAAGAAGAGTACAGTCTGAAACAAACCCAGAGTCTTTCTGCTTCCTAGAGGGTGTTCTAAGATTAAATAGGTGTGGGGGAAGTAGCAGTTAGGAAAATTGATTGTACGCTGGATGTGAAAAGCCATGTTCATTATTTAAGTCCTACTGAAATTCATTGTACACTTGGAACACTGGTGTGGGTGAGACTCCAGGCTAAGCTGTTCTAAAGGGCTTTAGAGTTTTAAGCCCATGAGACCTTAACAAAGAGCGCTCACAGTACTCCCCTGAGGGGTCCATCCTCTGGGGACAATAGTCCTTTCCCAAAGCCTCACAGTGACTTGGTGGAAAGTTCTTGACCCCTTTGCTCAGACTGAGTTGCCTTTTTAAAAGACTTGTGCCCGGTGAACGCATAGCACTTCATTTTATAATGGGTCACTCTGTCCCCCAGACTCTGGAATGTTAAAACCTTCTCTCTGGTGACCTCTTTCTTTCTTCCACTCCCCTTTCTTCCAGTTGGTTCTCCTTTTATTAATTTGTATCCCATGTCCCCATTATCATCTTACACTGTCTTTTCTGGTGACTATCCTGACAGTGTCCATCTCTACACGACCACTGCCCTGGTCTCCTGAGAAGAAACCAGGGAAGCACCTCCCCATCTGTATGTAGCACTGCAGATACTCAGGCGCCCCCACTCTGGGCCTGACCCAGAGCAATGAGTATTGGCTTCCACTTGGCTGCGGCTGCGTGGAAGCATGGTTTTGTGGCACTGTTCTCACAGGGTGACTTTGGTCTCCCAGAGGACAGTGACTAGCATTTGGAGACTCTGGTTGTGTCTAAGTTGGGTGTGTGCACCTGGCATCTAGTAGGTAGAGGTCAAGGATGACAGTAGACAAGACTTGTCCCTTCCATTCGGTGATATGACATTAAATAGCACCCGTGCCTTGGTAGGAGACCCGGCTACACAGTACCTGTGCACCTCTAAGCACGAGCCTTTGGAACGGTACCCACTTGTGTTCCTTTTCATAATCAGCTGAGTCAAATACTACAGTAGTCCAGGCAGCCACGTGGAAGGTGAGACACTGAGCTCTTGTGCTATTGCTCTGCCCCTTACCAGCCAAAATGGCCTCTGTGTGGTCACTTTACATCTCTTGGTTTCAGGGTTTTCATCTGAAAATTGAGCTCTTGGAGCGTACAACCTCCAAGTCCTTTTCAATTCAGTTATAGCTAACATAAACGTGTTTAGTTTACCAAAACCAAAAACCAGAAATGTGGGCCACTATACCACGCTCTTGAGAAATTCCCCGACTGTTTTCCTCTGAGAAGGCACATGTAACAGACTGAATAAAACGGTCAGAAAAAGGAGTCAGGCTCTGATTTGCTTACTGTTCAGTCATGACATCACAGCCCTTTCCGAGGTCGTAAGTAAAGAGCCAAGCTGAACCACTGGGCAGCAGCGGGGTAACACCGGGTAACACCAGTAACACCAGGAAGTGGGGGAGGCTACTGTTTTCCTTTGCTGGCGTCTGTTCCCTTGTGATTTCAGCTGGGGCGCACACGGCAGGATTCTAGTGACCCCCCACCCCCCCTCAGGGCCTTCAGTTTTGTGGACCTGCTTGCTGGGAGCTGGGAGCAGGGTCTGGGAGTCGCTGTTGGATTCACCCATGAACTCCAAAGTGCCGCAGATGGCTTCAGTTTTCAGTTTTTGTTGTAAATTATAGCAGGATCCATATACTTTATATAAGCTTCCATGTACCAAATTGCCAGTCATTTCTGATGTTTTAAAAATGGGTGAATCAAGCTAACAAAGGAATATAAAGATGGGAAATAATGGAAACACAGATGACACGTGGTTTCCGGGGTCTCGAACCCAAACTGCCTGCACCGTTCTTTGTGTTTAAAAAAAAAAGTTATCAGATAGCTCAGGGTGGCTTCAGCCTTTGGAGTGTCCCATTCTGGTTCTCGACAGTATCCAGAAAGTATCAGCTGGCTCAACGAGGGAATCTCAAGTTGCCAAGAATTCTGTATCCTCGGCTTCCAGTTTTTGAGACCTTTGCCACACAGTGACTTCCAGTGTTAGGACTGGAGGACTAGAGCTATGTAGAGAACAAGCTGGGGCATGCCCCACTCCCCGTCCCTGCCCTCCCCTCCCTCCCTGCCCCCTCCCCCTCCCTGTCCTTCCTTCCTCACCCCAACCCCCACTCCTAGAAATGACCATTATTTGGGAATCGGGAAACCCACTTGCGGTTATGGAAGAAAAACAGCCCAGCTCCCATTCATTTCACCTGTGCCCTTTCCACCCGCCCTTCCACCAACATTTTACATGGTGAAACGATGTTTTTTCCAGTAGCAGAACTTGAACCAGAAAGGAAGAAGAAACTTTTCCTAGGATGAATGTATTGTCGCCATTGAACTCAGAAGTGAACAAATACAGGGAAGGGATGGTAACTCCCCAGCTTTCACACATGGGTCCTTTGAAATGTTTGAGAGCTCTGGAGTAGGGGCGGGGTGTGGGGTGGGGGAGGAGATAGGGTGTGATTAACTTAATTTAAAGAGATGAAACCCAGGCAGCGATGCTCTGCTCCTTTCCTTTAATCAGTACTCTGTACTGTGGTCATAGCTTCTGTTTCTTTCCCTTTCCTGAGTCCCATCCCGTCCGTCCCTTCTGGAAGGCCGAGTCTGTCTTCTCAAGCTCTTTACTATCAGGGTGCTTCTTGAAATCTTATTTTTCTTTTCCCAGGCTCAGAAGAGACAATGTCTTTCTTGTAATCTTTCGAAGAGGCTGGGGGTTACTGACACCAGGGCTCAGGCTGGTAGGAGACCTAAGACATAGGGCATCTTTAAAGAAAAGCTGAGTCCTGGAGTTATTCGTGCCTGGGGAAATCACAGCAAAAAGAATTTGAAAACTCTTTCTGGAATGTTTGTAATCAAAAGTCTTTCCAGAAAAATCCTAATGCCCTAAGAAGGCAGTTGAAATTGAATGACTGTAAGGAGAATGAGGAGAGGAAGAGAGGTTGGAGGGGCAGGGAGGTGGGGAACCCATCAAAAATGAGGCGTAAAGCTGGGCATGGTGGCACATGCCTTTAATCCCAGCACTTGGGAGGCAGAGGCAGGCCAATCTCTGAGTTCAAGGCCAGCCTGGTCTACAGAGTGAGTTTCAGGTCAGCCAGGGCTATGCAGAGAAACCCTGTCTCAAAAAACAAAACAAAACCAAAGTTAGATATAACACACCAGGCTCAGGCATGGAGGTGCTCACCTGTAATAGCTCAGGCATGGAGGTGCTCACCTGTAATGTCAGCATGCTTAAGTCTGAGTCCAGCCTTGGGCACACAGTAAGAGTTAGTCTCAACCAAAGACTAATGCATCCAGAACGGTGCAGTTAGGAATGCCTTCTCACTTAGAAGAACTGAAGGTTACAATGTGAGAGAATATGTACTTATCCTGTAAGTAAAAGAGAAGAGATAGAGTGATGTGTCACATTAAAGAGAAAGCCATTGTCTTATAAATGTCTATACAGGGCAGAGAAAGAAAAAGAAAACCATAATTTTAAAAATGGTTTCTTTTTGTGGGATGTGAGTGGAGATCTCCAGAGGGGAACCTGGTGCTGTGACCGAAGAGTCAGTCAGTGTCTTAAACTGGGCTTAAAGCAGTTTTCTTAAAAGAGAGAAAAATCAGAAATGACAGCATTTTATTTTATTTTTAGATCTATTTGTGATTTGTATGAGTTTGGGTATCTTGCCTGCATATGTGTCTGTGCACCATGTGTGATAAATGCCCGAAGAGGCCAGAAGAGGTGTCAGATCCCCTGGGACCGTATTTACAGGAATTCGTGAGCCTCCATGTGGGTTCTGGGAATCGAACCTGGGACCTCTGTAAGAATTCTTAGTCAATGAGCGTCTCTCCAGCCCCATGATGGTATTTTTCTACCTGTTGGAAACACTTAAACAGGCGTCATAACCAGTTATGCTTCTGTGAATTCTTATCTCAGTAGAAGACAGCAGGTTTTTCCCCTTGGGACTCTAGCCGCCACCTTTGCTGCCTGTCTGTGGTGTTCATGCTGCAGGCGCTCTATTAGTTACCATGTATTTTCTTTTGCCAGCACAAATGTGTTGAGACCCTGCCCTCACTTCATAGGCCCATTAGTTGATGTTTAATCAAACTTGTGTGCTTTGGCCAAGATCAGGCAGTTAGCTCGGGGCCAAGTATTTACAGTCAAGTTCAGCTGGACTTCACACATAGGCTTTGGTTCTCAGGCCTGTCATTTAGGGACAAGCCATGGGGTTTGCTAGCAATAATCCACATTCAATACCCCCAAGCCCAGGCAATTTTGGCATTGGTGCCTTTAATCCCCACTGTTTTGTCCAGCTGTTGTTTTGTTATGACACCCCCAGTGGGGTCCCCAAACAGCTCTTGTGAAATGTGTAAGTCTGACTTGGTTCCCTCTGACGGTGATGGTTTGAAGGAACCGGGGAAAGATGAAGGAAGGCCACGTCAGTCCCATCAAAGCAGGGCTTGCTTCCTGTCCTTGGTACCTGGTAGCACCTGACACCTCCGAGGGACTCTCCCTCCAGGGTGAAACTTCAGCAGGTTGTTGGTAGCAGCCCCCTGTTTATTATGCACAGACTCTCTCCTCAGACCAGGGAATTGGGGAAGGAGTTATCGAGGTCCTGAAATTAGAATTTTGATGAGTGGCTGATGCACTTTTCTAAAATAGTTCGAAGTTATTGATTGCTTAGTAAGAACAGTGCACTGCGTGTGCTTTAAAAGTTCTCCCAATGACCTTCTGTATGGTTGGTCCACCCAGAGAGTGGCCTGGGCGGTGGGAGAACAAGTCCAGGGCCATACGGTGGATGAGAGAGTGCTTGGAGTTAACCAAGGCCATGCTCTTACAGCATGGGTCCTTTCATTCTCCCCCATGATAAAAATGAAAATATTTCTCGTAAGTGTGGGAATGAAAGACAGATGTGTGAGTAACCTTGACTCCGGGTAATGGGGTCCAGGCGCAGCTCATCCTGCCCCACCATACACAGCTATTTGTCTCTGTGTACCTTCCTCTGCCTAGTCTTGCCTTGAGGCATTTTTAACTGCCCTCCCCCCACCCTGCCCCATCTGTGTTTCCTTGTGCTTAGATCTTGATTTTGGCTTTGTTTCCATTTATTTCCTCTGCCCTATCACAGCCCCTCCCATCCCCACCCTAGTATTTCAGTCCTTGTTCACCACAACCATCCCTGTGTGGCAATGGAAGGTGCCGGAAGCTGAGCAGATGACCCTGACAAGTCCTGATAGCGATGTGTCCCTTCTCCTGGGAAGAGGGGAGGAGAGAAGAAAAGAAACTTTGTCCCTTTCTCATCAAAGAAACCATCTTGCTGATAGCCTCAATCTGGCACTGTGCCCCAAGGCTTGGGAAAAGCGTTCGGAGACTTGGAGAGCAAGGTGGAGGGCCCAGCTCTGTTGGGGTCAAGGTTGACAGAATGCATTACACCCCACCGGCATGGCTTGGCAGGGCACGGCCATGTTCCCCATGACATGCGCTGTGCTCTCAGTCTGCACTCTCTCCAGGACGTGACTGGGTTTGTAGAGAATGTCCTAGAATAAGGAAACCTTCTGCTGTTCCTCCAAGTTTCTGTGTCTTATCTTCTGGCAGCGATTAAATATCATCTATCATCTCAAGTAGACTCAAGGGCAGAAAAAGTATACCTCTAAGTGGATAGCATTATTCTTTTTGTGTAGTGTAGTATGTTTCTGGGCTTGGTAAGTACGCATCAACGGAGAGATGATATGACCCCCCCCCCCCAAACAAACCGTTCTATTAAACTTACTAATTCCAGAGTGTGTAGTCACCATTGGAATTTTAAGATAATTTGATATACCTACTCATAGTCTCTGAGTTTGTCACATCTGTGTTTTGAGGGCAGCTCCCGCTTTGGTGGCCTGTCAGTCCTCTTGCTGTAAAAGTCTACGGTGACTATGAAGTATAGACAGTTTTCCCATGCTCACCCCTCTACCAAGGCACCCTGCTAACCACGTGTTACCAAGTACAACCTGTGCTGGCCAGACAGTCAGTAAGTGTAGTATGTGTCACCTGGGCATAGCATTTGTCACCTGGCATTGTGTGTGTCACCCGGGCATAGCACGTGTCACTGTGATGTGCTCATCCCCTCTTTCTGTACTTTCATTAAACAGTCCTCAAGCCTACTCAGCGTTTGACTATCTTACCTCAAAACCCTTGCTTACAGTGCTACTCCAGTTTCCATGCTACCAATTCCAAATCCTTCTTTCCTTAAGATCTCAGCTCCTAGGGAGACCCTTCTGAAGCCTTGACCAGGTTCCCTGTAAAGGTCAGTACTTCTGTGGGTCCCTGGACCCTCTGTTGTGACATTTTTTCACATAATTAGTGAGTGGATATAGAAAACAAAAAGTACTCAGTATGTTAGTTTAGTTAGTCACAGAGATTCTACCTGAGGTCTCTCCTGGAAGGAAGAGCCTTAGACTTGACCTTAGCAGGCTCCATATGTGGACCCATGACCATGTGTGTTTCTTTCCCACAGACAGGCTTTGCAACAGGTGGGCGATGATTCTTGCCAAGAACGCCTGAGGTAGAAAACCATATGCAGGTTTCCCCCTGCCATCGGCCTGGCTTCGGGAGCTAGCCACCCATCTGGCATGTCCGTTAGACTCACAGCCCCATTTAGGACAGAGGAGTTCTGCTCTGTGACCCATCAACGAGTTGTTTGGAATAGAAGGCTGTTTCTCCTTACTGCAGACTGCCGTGTAGTCTTAATTTTTCCGTCTGGTTTGGTACTCCTCGGTCTACACAGGTGTCCTGTCTTCTGGTTAATACTCCAGTTTGATATCTCTGACTTGCTTTGCCTTAGTGTGACCTCTGCATGTGTGCATGTTTATATGTGCCCACATGTGCAGTGTTTGTTTAGAGCTATGACCTTCTTCCAGCAGGTGTGGGGTCACAAATGTTGAGGCACAGTTTGTCTCTGTGATTGGTGGCAAATTCTTTGATCTGATCCCCAAGCCATTTATCCTTCACAGTCCCTTCCTTTTGTTGCCTTTGGTAGCCCATTGTAGGCACATTACCAATTCTGCCTCTCTTGATGTATCTCAGAATCTCCCATTGATGTTATGTCACTTGAAATTACCACCGATCGGTGCTGGATAGATGCAGGGTCAGTGGGACTGTGTGAACAAACTCTCCAGGGTAACAAGTGGGCCTGGCGGTGAGGCATTGGGTTTTCCCTTCTCCCAGCTCCTTCCTGTTCTGCACATGGGGCAAGTGACTTCCCCAGTGGAAGAAGTCATTTTTCCTGTGCATTTGTAACTGCAGCCGGTATCTCCCTTCCTGGTGAGGTTCCTTAATCCTCCCATTTAGTCCTGTTGAGGAGCGGAGCCAAGGCCAGGAAGATGGAAAGCTGCTGTCCCCTCTGCTCTGTCATATGTGCGATGTTCCTTGCCTTCTTAGAATCTTCACAGCCCGGCATTTGTATCTGCTGCTTGTTCATTGAGAATGGAAAGTTTCTTCCCAGGCCTGGCAAACATAAGGCTACTGTGAACTTCGGGCAAGGGTCCAGGCCTTTCCAGAAACCCTCCTCCGTTCCTGGCAAGCTGAGGAACACTGCTGGACAGAGGGCAAGGGTCTGCTCCTTTGCTTAGACTGTCTCTATTTTTCCCTTCTCTGATTTCTTCCTTCTCCCCATTTATTCCGTGTGTGTGTGTGTGTGTGTGTGTGTGTGTGTGTGTGTGTGTGTGTGCTTGTGCACACGTGCACATGCATGTGCATGTGAAAATGCTTGTCCTGTCTAAGGTTGCAATGAATTCATAAAACCTTCTTACTCTAAGCCATGACAAGACCACTGTTCAAGCAGATTAGGTGAGGAAGTCACGCACCAGAGTGAGTTAAAAGTGTTAGATTAAGGACAGAGTGGGCTGCGCTCTAGCCTTTCTGGGTTCCTGCTGAAGCTGATTTTTCTTGCACACAGACTGTATGGAATGTTTTGGGGAACTACTCATCATACATGCACACAGATATAGACCAAGGCACCCATTTTATAATTGTTTACAACCACAAGAACCTGGACGTTGTTTCAATATCTGCCTGCCAATGAAAGAATCCTTAGATTCTTAGGTGTGTGCCCATGCAGTAGGACAGTGTTCAGGAGAAACTGTAGATAACTCTAGAGGCAATGACTGGAGAGGTGGCTTAGCATACTGATAAGTGGGAAGAATGTGGATTTATATTTGCATGTGAAGTACACTGGATATGGGCAGCCACAGAATGCCTAGAAGTATATTCTGGAGTGTGGTAACAAATCCTGGGAATGGTTTGGATGAAGGGGGAGTAGATATATTGCTTTTTAGTTTATATAGATTTGTGAGGATTACTATATTTGATAAGTGATCATCTTTTTATTTTAAAGTGAGCAACAACTATCAGTTAGGCAGTGGTTGATTCAGTAATATCACTCAATTGCCTGTAAGTTAAGATTTCTTCTTTCTTAATTCTCTTCTTTCCCTTTTCCTTCCCTTCTCCCTTGCCCCCCTCCCCTTTGAATTGTTGGGACAAGGTTTTACTTTGTAACCCGGGCTGACCTGAGTGAAACTCACCCTGTAACCCAGACTGTCTAGAACCCAGGCAGCCTTCCTGCCTCAGTCTCCAGAGAAATGGGATTGCAGGCTTGAGCCCACAGGCATGGCTTACATATTTGGATATCTTTGTGGACATCCATTTAGATTATGAAATACTGAGACACTTTTGTTTTTACCTCAGTTAGATCATAGCTCCTTTTGACTTCTGTAGTGTGGTGTGAGATTGCAACTTTCCCCACTCCTCTGTCCTTCTCTCCCCTCCCTCCCTCCCCTCCCCTCTTCTCCTCCTTATGGTAGCTTAAATTTGTTCCATGTAGATAATTAAGTCATGTAGATGCCATGTAGTCCACAGAAGTGAAACAGTGATGTACACATAGAGAAACAGTCACTGTGCAAACATTCCTGCTGTTCGTATGTGAATTCTAAAAGCTGAGTTAACTCCTAAGTGAACTTTCGTGGTAGCCATTCGTCGACTGCAGTTCAGCTCTGCTGTGAAAGTACATCATGGAAGTTAAGACACTGTAGCAGGAGGCTAACTTCCACTCTAGCTTTTAATTATATGAGCAATTTGTTTAAGTATAGTGGATAATTATAATTTTCCTTTTTTTGATTTTGATTCTGATTCTGTGGACCAAACTCAAGGATACTTGTGCAAGGTAGACAAATGCTGTGCACTGCCATATTCCAACCCTTTAAAACCATTCTGTGGTTCTGGGGAGAGAGCGCAGGCTGCGAGATGCTTGCCGCACACACAAGCTTTATGACCCAGGTTGGCTCCCCAGCACTTGTGTATAAACAACCATGTTGGGCATGGTGACATGAGTTTACCATACCACTACCGGGAAGCCGAGATGAGAGTGTTTCTAGAGCCTGCTGACCAGCCAGCCTAGTCTAATGAGCAGCCCAGGTCCCAGTGAGAACCATCTCAACAAACAAGGTGGACGGCTCCTAAGGAGCGGCCTAGGAGGATAGGAGTTAACCTTTGACCTGTGCGCGCTCGCTCTCTCTCTCTCTCTCTCTCTCTCTCTCTCTCTCTCTCTCTCTCTCTCTCTCGTGGGTGAAAGAGTTTTGTCACTATAGCTAAGACAAAGTGTGGTTTCTTTGCCTTGGGGTACACAAGGATTTATTGATTCCCCCTGGTCTCTTCTCCAGCCAGTGTGAGTGAACACCCCTTGTGGTGAAGCTGTGTTATTAGGGAGGCAGAGTATCTGTGTTTAGAACGGGGACCCAGCCTGGCATGGATCTAACTCTGAGGTGTCTTTGAAGTCTTCTGACTATGAAGCATGGAATATATGACACTGCAAACAGTTTACCCCTTTGTCATTTTCCTGACTCTGCTCTAGAGGGAGGAGCTGCTCCTAACTTAAAGGCAACACTCAGAACGTGCCTGTGGCATGCCAAGCACCCAGAATGAACCTGGCTGTCTTTGTGCTTTGGCACTTGGGTGACCTTGTGACTTCATCAGAAGTCGTCCTGGTGCTGGAGTGTTGCTTACCCAGTTGTTCTTCTGTTTATCTTTCAGAGACCTAACTTCTCCACCCTGTGGCTGCTGAGACACTGGGGTCTCATTGTAATTTGAGAAACAAAGGGATAACTTTATGAGGAAATCTTTGGTCCTTGTGCTGAAGCCCCAGTGATGTCTATAAGATTAAACTGAGGCACCCCCCAAACCCAGACACTTCGTACTGCAGAAGGATTTCTGGCCTAACAGTAGCCAGTTCTGTCCCAGTTATCTGTGTAGCTAGCTTTAGGTTCCTCTTCTGTTTTATCGCATTTGTTCAACTGTTTGTGTGTGAGGCTAAGGGCTGTCTCCAGCTACAACACCGGCTGTCAGAAGACAACCTGTTAACATTGTTTTTCTCCCCACCTTGTGGGACCCAAGCATCATCAAACTCAGGTCGTCAGCCTTGGTAGACAGTGCCTTACTCACTGCCATCTTGATAGCCTGGCTGCTGGTCTTTAACTTGAGCAAATCCACAGTTCGTGGCTCGAGTTGATTGTTTGGAGCTCAGGAAACGCTCTTCTCATCTTTCACCTGCCGTGGATGCGTTTTTCTAACAACAAAACCTTATCAATCCACCCAAGCTACCTTCAGGCACCGGGCTCAGTGGGTCTCCCTCTGTCCTTCCAGCGCCATTGCTTCCATCCTGAGGGCGTGGCTTGACCAGTGTGCGGAAGACTTCCGGGAGCCCCCTCACTTCCCCTGCCTGCAGAAGCTGCTGGAGTATCTCAAACAGATGATGCCTGGCTCCGACCCAGAGAGGAGAGCACAAAACCTTCTTGAACAGTTTCAAAAGCAGGATGTGGATTCTGACAGTGAGTACCCGTTTGGTCCCAGAGAACCCTCCATTGGGACTCTGCAGTGTGCAGGCTCCCCGTGTATTGACTCAGTAAGAAACCCTGTACCTTCAGATAATTGGGATTGGTGTGAAATTATTGGACTGTTAACTTCAGAACCTTAAAGGTTTAGAGTGAAAAGAAGGATTTTCAAGACTGGATTTATGATTTTAAAGATTAAATTGTAAACCGGCTCAGAGAAGCTAAGTAATTGCCTGTGGTTCCTGCTGTTACCAAGAACAGAATTTCCCCGATTTTTTTTTTTTAAACTTACCCTGGTCAACATGGACTGGCTTCTTCTTCTCTGCCTACCGTGTTCTATCAGACGTAAGTGTGTGACAACCAACCAGCCCTGTGTGGCTGGCAAGGGTTCAAGTCCATTTCCCTCTTACAAAAGCTCGGAGGGGATGTTTCTCCTTTGCCCTAAAAAGCAGTACTGTCATGTCCCCTGGCAGCCTCCATTACTGTCATCTACCGTCCCTAATGGTCGAATCAGAGGAAGTTTCTGAGGCTGTTTTTTCCTACTGGAGCCTGACCTCTAGTTTCCACGGACAAATGCAGGGCCACCACTGCTGGCCATAGAGTGTGTTGATTGCCAAGCTCTGAAGAAATCAGTCCTGAGCTTCCATCAGGCTCCAGCATGGTGATCCTTTCACTGAGGTGCTGGGTAACGGTTTCCATGGCAGCTGACCCACATGGAACTTCTGATGGGCACTTCCTTGAAGTAATGCCCGATTTCCTCAGTGAGGGAAAGGAAATGCCTTCTAACACAGATAAGGGATGCTACCCCAGAGCCAAAGCAAATACAGTAACCTATAATTCCACCCAGTACCTGTTGACTGGTTTGTATGTACTGGGGACCAGAGAAGGGGAGTGCAATTACACTGCTTGGCTTAGATTGCCAAAGGCTTTGTATCTCAGATGACTTCATCTTCCCGGAATGTGTGAATACCCGGGAAGCTCCAGCTGCCAGACTTCAGCTTCCTTCAAGGCCTCCCTCCCTCTGGCCCGCCCTCCCAGCTTTGTGCTGGAGCAGAAAATGCTGCTGCGGCTGTTGCTGCTGCACTGGAGCCCAGCTCTCCCCACTGGGGCTGCCTCTGGCCCCATGCCTAATTGGGGAACCAATGGGACCAGTCATTGGTTGTCTCCAGCTTAGGGACTGGAGGGCAGAGTTCTTTTGGCAGGCAGAGGCAGGGACCAGGGAGGTGGCCTGACTTCACAAAACCTTTTAGGCAATACCCAAGAATGAATCTTTTCCTAAGTATGGGCAATTGTTACCAAGAGTGCTCCAGGCCCTGTTTATGAAGTACAGGCTCCATTCCTGAAGAGGAGACTTGGGAGCTTGGTCCTTCCCTCCAACTCCCCCAGCTCCCACTATGGAAAGCACGATCTTTCCTGGATATTCACTGAAGTAAAACTGTACATAGAGATTTTTATATAACCCCTGGAGAGACAGGCAGGAGCAGTGAAAGCATAGGCCAGGCCCCAGAGAGAAAGAATCATAGTTTTCACATGTAGTGACATGCTAGGTGCATGTCAGATTTACAATGAATGAATGAATGAATGAATGAATGAATGAATGAATGTGTGAGTGAGCGATGTTAGTCCTTACCCTGTACTGTCCTTCACAGAAGCCGACAGCTTCTGCATTGTTTTACAGGTATTAAAGTATATTGTAGCCATCATGAGGGATAGAAGGCTCTTTGAACTTTTGATTGGCACATCAAATTTCTTCTTCACTGAATGAATAAATGCCAGATTTGAGTGGAGAATTAGTGACATCAGGCTCTACCATCCTTCTTGGGATGGGATTTTAGCTCTTTAATGGGTACTTTTGCTTAGGATAACAGGAATAGACAGTGATAGTCTCCTGCCTTTCCCAGATATAATCCAATTCTATTTGTATCAGAACCTTCAACTCTGAGGTCCAGAGCCAGTCCCATAATCACAGCCCTGCCACCAGAGTGGACAGGTTGCACATGGCACTGGACAGGGAAAGATCTCACTTTGGGCACCCCATTTCTCATCGGAAGCTTTGAAGAAGCTGTATCAATTCAATACAAGATGCCTAACAACCTCCCCCATAAAGAGAAAGAAAAGGTTTAAAAACATAACCATGCTAAGGGAGAAGTAACACGGAACTTAATTTCCACCTAGATACCGCTCTGTGCAGCTAGGCTCTCCCAGCCCCAGAGGGAGTGCAGTTTTGACAGGAAGAGAGCAGGGAGCTTGATGGGAATGAGGCTGGGAAGCAATTCAGGCCTGGGAGAAGACTTGAGTGAGGAGGCTGGAGGCTCCTGCAGCTGGGCCTTTCATTCAGCGTTTCAGACGAGCTCCTGGGCAGTGATTTTCTTGACTTCTTCAGGCTCTGACCTGTGTAACTTTGACAGATGATCACCTGTCTAGGCTTCCAGGGCATTTACTTTCAGTCTGTTTTAGGCCTTTACACTCCCTGTGTGACAGCATTTGAGTCTGCTAAATACTGTTGAAAGTTCTAGGGGTCTTATCCATATCTGTGAAACCCAAATGACCTGTCCTACCTTACCAAACACTGGCTGGCCGCCCTGCTCGGTCTTTTAGGCACCTAGTTCTCTGTGGCTCAACAAACAAGGCTTGCAGGGCTGGGGTGTAGGTATTAGCTGGATTAGTCCCGGAAGTGACGATGGAGGATGGAGTTGGTGGGAGCTGAGCTGAGGACTGTACTCGCTTTGCCTAGGCTAGCCTCTGAATGATTTCTCGGGGATCGCTCAAGGCCTCTCTGATTTTAATAAGAACTGAGAACACACAGGATCAGGTCTCCTTTTTTCTCCAATCCTCGTTCATCTCTATCTGTGGTTTTCTGAAGAGTTAGCCCTCTTCTTCCTGACTGAAAGTAATGTAGCTTGACATTATAAATCAAACCTTCTGTGGCACCCATTCACTGATTGCTTCCCCATTGTGGACAGATGGACTTCTCAACACCATCTCCTTCAGCCCGGAAGAGGAAGAGGAACTGGAGAGTGGAGGGTCAGCAGAACTCACGACCTTCTCAGAAGACCTCGTGGCAGAGCAGCTGACCTACATGGACGCAGTAGGTCTCCCTGCCGGGTCTCAGATGCGCCTCCACTTAAACGTGGGGTGGTGGCAGCACTGTTGGCCCAGAGAGGGCAGTGGCAGCACGGGGAATGTGCTACAAGTCCTTTGGAGTCTTTGAGAGAGTCTGTCTGTAAAAGGAGAGTTAAGGCTCTATGTGAATCATTCCTGTGAATAATTCAGGCCCCGGCTCTTCTTGCAGTCCTGGGTGAAAGTGCATTTTCCTCGGAGCTCAGGTCACAGAGGGAAGTAAGAATTCTAATCCTAGTGAAACAGAATCTACCCTGTTCTGTGGGTATTTCTCTCCCTTTGGACTCATAAATATTTCAAGAGCTGAACTGTTTATTTGAGGGTTGTAAAGGGGTGAAAGCCTAAGTTAGGATGAAGTGAGCTCACTGAGTCCACATGTGACCAGATCTGGCTGCCTGTGCTTCCTGCACACTTGAATCTTGACTGTTCCTGTGCGCTGTGCGTACTTGGTTGTGCTCGTTACATTTCATAGCTGGGAGTTTGCTAGAAACAGTCCAGGAACTAGCAGTGACCCTGGTTTCACTCCTCGGCACTTGCAGCTTATGAAATGGCTGAAGTTTCCATTCCAATGGGAAAGCAAATAGAGTATGGAAAGAAGACTGCGTAGTCTATATGGAATATGTGCCAGCCATCTTTATACCAGCTTTTGTACACCTTATACTCCGTGTACAAAGGAGAATCTGATCCATTCAACCATTTGTTGTTGTACAACTGCTGGAATGAGGGAAAGATTAAAAACCCGGCTTTTATTGCTTTAAGGAAAAGACCTGAAAGCCAGGCTTTAGGTCCGAGTTCTTCTGTGAGTCTGTGAGACTGATTCCCCCTCTGTCAGTTTCTCTCTCTGCTTTGAGAAGTGAGACTCAGCCGCTCCTCGAGGTGTGGCATGTGTTACGCTTACCTGAGCTTCCTTCCAGGTGGCCCCAGAGCGTCTGTTTGCACGGCGGACAACCGGTGTTCTTGAGTGTCCAGGATTTTGAGGTTAAATGGCCATTCCCACTTTCCTTTTTTATTAGTAGCACCGATCTTACTAGAGTCACTTGACTTTTGGGGCAAGGTGGGTAGATAAAAATGGCTTTGATGATTTAAATTTTCTTTTGGTCATTTTTTTTTCTTCAGTTAAGCAAATTTAAAAGATCACGTGGGAGTCTAGGTGTGGCGGCCCACATCTTAAATCCCAGCACTGGGGAGGCAGTCGTGGCAGATCTCTGAGTTTAAGGCCAGTCTGGTAAATGTAGTGACTTCTGACAGCCAGAACTACATGGAGAGCCCCTGCTTCAAGAAACAAAACCACAACCACACAAGCAGCACACCACGTGGCCCTTCTGATCCACTCGTCCACTCCCACGCCACTGATTTCCAGATGTGCCAGTGCCGCGCTGTGTAAAGCCCCTGCACGTGCCTTATAGCAGTCCTTCTTCTGTTTCAGCAACTGTTCAAGAAGGTCGTACCGCACCACTGCCTGGGCTGCGTTTGGTCTCGGCGGGATAGAAAGGAAAACAAGCATTTGGCCCCTACCATCCGGGCCACCATCTCTCAGTTCAACGCCCTCACCAAGTGTGTGGTCAGCACCATCCTGGGGAGCAAGGACCTCAAAACCCAGCAGCGAGCCAGAGTCATCGAGAAGTGGATCAACATTGCTCACGTAATTATCTTTTAAAAGACTTGTCTTTGTGTTTGGTAGACGGCCTTCCTGACATCAGACATTATGTTCTGTTGAGGCTCAGAATCTAGCCTATCGGAGCCGCCACTCCCACCCCACATGACTTGTATCTAACACTGTGTAGAGAAAGGCACAGTCTCTAACCCTCCTTCTCTGTTTTGTGAGTTCCTAGTGTGTTCAAGTTTATCCTTACGCAATATTAGATAGACCACACCTGATGTAGCTGTACAGGTACCACACTCACTGGAATGATCTCACCCTATGCAGGACAGGGGTCAGCAATGGAAGTGGTGTAGGAAGTAGAGGAGGGAAAGCTATCTCTGAGTAGTGTGATCAAAAAAGATAGTAGTGAGGCTGGAGAGGTGGCTCAGCAGTTTAGAACACAGCTATTCTTCCGGAGGTCCTGAGTTCAATTCCCAGCAACCACATGGTGGCTCACAACCATCTGTAATGAGATCTGATGCCCTCTTCTGGTGTGTCTGAAGACAGCTACAGTGTACTTATATATAATAAACAAATCTTAAAAAAAAAAAAAGAAGCAAAAATGGATATCCCTTCATAAAAGAGAATTTTAGGTTCTTGAAGATGAACGTTTTCTTCTGGGGAAGAAGAAGGTACAGTGAAGGGTTGTGGAGTCAGTTAATGTATAAATACCCATTAGTCTATGTTCTGGGTCACAGCTAACCCTCAACCCGGACTCATTTAGCTTAATGTCACATTAGATGTATTTTCCCACTACTCCTTGTTTTTAGGACACAACACCCAAGTCTGTCATGTTTCTTTTATTGTTCTTGACCAAAGAGCAAAGCCACAATAGCCCAGATAATTTGCCTTGTTATGAGTCTTTAAGATGGCTATTAATTACCCCATACATGCTCTGAACATACACACACACACACACACACACACACACACACACACAAGCAAGAGACAAAGCATACACATTGTAAAGAACACACACACATACACACACTCACACACAGACACTCTCATACATACACACACACACTCTCATACATACACACACACATACACATACATACACAGGAGACCAAGTATGCACATTGTAAAGAATACACACACACACATACACACACTCACAGACATACACACACTCACACACATACACACACACACACACACACACACACACACACAAAACCAAGAGACAAAGCAAGTACATTGTAAAGAACTCAGTTACTTTTCCACAAAAATAACTGCAAAAAGTTTCAAGGGACATGGTACTGGCAGACGGTGTCTCTTTCTTCTTATAGAAATGTAAGAAAATATTTTTTGTCGCAACACTTACGTCTCAAAAGCAAATGGTCTTTATGCCTCAAATTCACTGAACTACTTAGCCTGAACACCCCATCCCTGTGGGGGCATAGTGACTCAAATCCTGACTTTCAGTTGAAGTTAAATATAGATTGTGTGTTTACCTGATAAGGAGACTCTAATAACTCCAAGTGTATTCCACGTCTCATAGCATGTGCACAAAGCCAAGAGTCCTTAGCCTTGGTGTTACAATGGGTTTCCTCCAGTGTTGAATATGTTATGTCTCTTGAAATTATGGAGGATAACTTCATAAAACACTGAAATTTGCAGGTAGTTCCCTGCCAAGATTTATTTTATTCTTCTTTCATTAGTCATAGGCGATTTTTGTTAAAAAATTTTTTGAAAATTGGTATTAATTTTACATGTAGGAACTGTTTCTGACCTGATATGGGTGTGTGCCCCGGCCTGGCCTCTGCTGCCATTTTGGATTTGCACTGCATCTTTTGGACTACGCCTCCTTTTCTAGAAACAGGACTGGATGCTTCACGTGTTCCCAAAAACCCTTAGCCTCAGCCTGTTACTGAATAATGTGTTCCATATGTTTATTACGATGGACATGATATATTGGGGCCTGGGTGTCTTTATTTATTACAAGTTTCCTGGTTTTTAGAACATAATTTTGGGATGCTGAACCTTTGTTGAACCATGCTGTCAGAGAGAAGTTTCCAGACAGCAGCAGGGCTACACCCCCTCTCTCCCCCGTCTCGCTTTCCTTTTCCCTTCCTCCCTCTCTCCCCCCTTCCCTCTCCTCCCTTCCTTTCTCATATTCCTCCCTGCCATTGCCTCCCTTTCTTCCCTCTCTCCTCCTTTCTGTCTTTTCTCTCTTTCTCCCTCTTCGTATATCTCACCTTCCTCCCTCTCACTCCCCCCTCCTTCTCTGTTTTCTTTTTAAATAAATGGGACATCAGGACATTATAAAAGACTGGGGATGAATTTTATGAAGTACATTGACATTTACTCTGAAGAAAACATTTGAGGTTTGGTTAGTGTGCAAAATTTTGTCACGACAAATTGGAGAGTTCTGTTTTTACTTCATAGTCCAGATCAGCATTACTTAGTAAAATGATTCTTGAAGCAAGTTACATTTATGCCCACCCACCCTGGCACTGCTTGCCTGACGTGTTCTGCACAAAGGCAAACATGTGCTCACTCAGTGTCGTCCGGTGTGACCTCGGTCCAGTGCATCCTGCGTGCCTGTGTGCAAAGCGTCTCCTCTGACCTAGATGTTCACCGGATGTGGCCACACCCCCAGGCCAGCCAACCATGGACTGGGGTCCTTTCCCTGTTTTACTGGCCCTACTGTCCATAGGGGTTTTGCCTCCAGGGCCACCGACTGCTCACACTGTGGGCTTAGGTAGAGCTCATTTAAGCAAGGAGCCTCTCCTCTTACCCAGAGAACGACACCCAGACTCTTTCCTCTCCCTTTTCTGTTTTCCTTTAAAACACTGCCAAAATGAATCTTATTTTTAAAAGCCCAAGTTATTTTGAAAGCATTGAAGTACCAAGGTGTTTCTGAATGTTTATGATTGTGGGACAAGCCAATTTGAAACCAAATGAATGTGTGTAAAAATATTCCCCCCCCTTGGCCAAGACTGTGAAAGCTGAAGTTCAACTTGTGGTGAATTTTTATTGCCAAGTTATATATACCGCTCAGGGGTCTTTGTACCATCTGAGCTTACGGTGGCTGCTTCCCAGCTCCCTCGGAAGGCCTGGAGGGCACAGGGGTCCTGCTCGGGTAACTGTGAGGCTTGCATGTGCTGTGTGCTGAATAAGGCTGTGCGCTGCATTGCGTGTGCGTGCACCTCCTCGAGTTGTTTTTACTGGGAAAGCTGGAAACCATAAAACTGTAACAACAGCGCAAAAATATATTAGAGGGGAAAAACAAGCCTACAGTGCCAAAATCTATAAAGTGTTTTGGTGACTGGGGTGGGAGGAAGGAGCCACTTTTTGATGTCCAGCATTTGTACAGCTGCCGACTTCGACTTCGTGGTACGAATTCATAGCAGCTGTAATACCTCTAACACAGGAAGCCAGCAACTCACTGATATTTAAATGCCTCGTATGTCTTCATCCCTCCCCACACAGGAATGTAGAATCCTGAAGAATTTTTCCTCCTTGAGGGCCATCGTTTCCGCTCTACAGTCTAATTCCATCTATCGGTTGAAAAAGGCATGGGCTGCCGTCCCCAAGTAAGTTCCCCAGCGCCTGCTCTGTTGTTCTGGCCAGGGTGGTCGGCCACCGCTTCCCTACCAGGGGTCCTGGCTATCAGACCCTTATCATGTGACAAGAGGAACATGTCTGAACCCTCTGTGTGTGCCAGGAAGGGTGCATTAATGAATTTCAAGGGTGGGCAGCTACAGAAACCACACTCACTCTCCGCGTGCGCCAGAGCCAGGGTCACCAGCCTTTCGATGACTTGGAGGGTGTGCTTATCTGGATCTTGAGGGATGAGGTTGTGGAGCGATGAAGTCAGGCGATTTGCATGGCTTCTGGTTATTTTTCAGCCTTGTTCCTAAGCCCTGAGCTGTGCCACAGTGCAAGGGATAACGTGCACCATTAGGATGTCAGTTTTTGAGGTTTAGTAGGAAGAGATCGTGTTCTTCTGCTTCAACACATTAAACTATTGTAGTGACGGGAAGGCAGGGGTCCTTTCACAGCTCCTGACTCACATTTTGTGTGGTTTCATACTCTCCGTCCAACCTCTGGACTAATCAGCAAAACAGAGATCTTCCTCTGTCATTACTGTATTCCTTCCACCTCTGGAACTTGGCTTGTGGACCAGAGGCTTTTTTATTCCCCAAAGGAAGGGACAGTTTGTTCCCATATTAGTTCAAATTTAGAAGGTGTCCTAGAGTCTCTACTGCTGTGATAAAGCACCCTGACCAAAGCGACTTAAGGAAGAGGGCTCCATTTTGGTTTACAATTCTAGGGGCTGCAGAAGGTGTGTCAGTGGGAACAGGAAGTGGCTGGTTACATTGTCTACAGTCGGAAAGCAGAACGCATCGAATGCTTGTACTGAGATTGTTTTCTCTTTTTTGTTCAGCTCAGGACTCCAGCCTATGGGATGGTATGATTCACATTTAGGGTCTGGTCTTAGTTGCTGCCCTATTGCTATGAGGAAACATCATGATCAAAGCAATTTATAAAGGAAGGCATTTGATTGGGTGTTGCTTACAGTGTGAGAGGATTACTTTATGATCATCATTAGCAGGGAGCATGGTGGCCGTCAGGCGTGGCACAGTAGAAGTAGCTAAGAGATTACCTCTTGATCCACAAGGGAAGGAGAGAGAGGCAGGGGGAGAGATGCTGTATTTACCAGGGGCTTCGAAACCTCTAAGCCCAGCCCTAGTGACACACCTCCTCCAACAAGGCCACACTCCCAGTCCTTCCCAACAGTTCTGCCAACAGGGAACCAATCACTCAAGTATGTGAGCTCATGGGGGACATTCTGGTTTGAACCACCACAGGTGGGTTTTCCCACATCAACCAAATCCAGGTTTGTCTTTTTTTAAAGACATAATCAGAGATATATTTCCATGGTGATTCTAGCATGGAAATCATGCTATTAATCCTGTAAGGGGTCCACACTAGCAAACCAGAGTTTTGTAAGTTTACGCTGAAAAATGGGTGCCAGAGGAGATGAGAGGCTAACACAGGAGATGAGAAGTCACCGTATCGGTTAGGTTATTCTTTGATACTTTAAAAAAGGAGTTAAAATAAATGGCGCTAATCCCAGTACACCAAAAGCAGAGCAGGTGAACCTCTGTGAGTTGGAGGCCAGCCAGATCTATATAGGACATTCCAGGATAGCCAGGGAGATAGCGAGACACACCCCCCTTAAAGTCTTGATATTCTTTATGTTCCAGAGCCATGGACACCACACCACGTGGACTACAGCTCGAGCATAGACCCTGCAAATGCAGTTTGTTTTTCTTTCTTGACTCCCACTCTTGCTTCTCTTCCTTTCTCCTTGTTTATGATTTTTCAATAGTGCATTTACCCTGAACAAGAGAGATGAGTTGATTAATTTTCCTCTGAACATACAGTTAATGAAAGATATGGGTCCCAACGAGTCATTAGTTGGCAGATATCAACTTCCCTTCCCCTCACTACTGTTTCCATAAACAAAGGAATGGTCAGATAGTAAAACTCGTCTGACTTCCAGGAAAAACAATCATGACTTTTAGTGACAAGTACAGTTGACTAGTATAGGAAGTCACCTCACTGGCCCAGGATTTCTTCTCTGGCAAGTCTGAGTATTAAACTACAACTGCAAAAACTAGCACACATGGGGGCTGGAGTGATGGCTGGATGATTAAGAGCACTACATGTTCCAGGCTCTACTTTTGCCCAGGAGGTCAATCTGAAGCCACCACTTACCTGGTGCTCAGTAGACATCGCTGACTGAAAAGGGTGTGGTCCTGCAGGCTGGCCTCTGACATTCTAAGAGCTGTTTCTTGTAGAGGACCAGAATTCAGTTCCTAATACCACATTCCATTTGTGACTTCAATTCCAGAAGACCAAATGTTTCTCATCTCTGGATGTCTGAGGGCATTGTACTGTTACACCTCACACACAGACATACGTAAACACATAATGAAAAGTAGCAAAAATAAATCTTTAAAATACTAGTCCACAATATGCGTGTTTTAGTTTCTTGGATTACTATCTTAGGTTTTTACTGCTGCAAACAGACACCATGACCAAGGCAACTCTTATAAGGACATTTAATTGGGGCTGGCTTATAGGTTCAGAGGTTCAGTCCATTATCATCAAAGCAGGAACATGGCAACATCCAGGCAGGCATGGTACAGGAGGAGCTGAGAGTTCTACATCTTCATATGAAGGCTGCTAGTGGAAGACTGACTTCCAGTCAGCTAGGATAAGGGTCTTAAGCCCAAGCCCACAGTGACATACTTACTCAGGGCCACACCTTCTAATAGTGCCACTCCCTGAGCTGAGCGTACAAACCATCACAGTTGCCAAAGAGAAGATCCATTCTTCCAGCTGGCTTTTAAAACAACTTTTCAAAAACAAAAGAACAAAAAAAGAATTCTCAAAACCCAATCCGGTTGGACAAGTGTGATTCATTGCTGGGTTAGTTTACGTTTCAGGAAGGATGCTGTTGAACATCACAGGCTCTTTCCACACCAGCCTTGTGTGCTCTCCATGGCCAAATTTAGGGGGAGCAGAGTCAAGGCGTCTGTCTTACCATTCTCATCATGATCTTGTACATTTCTAGCTTTCAGCAGGCAGAGGCTACCTACTTAATTCTTTCTATTGAAATACTTGTATAATTAAGTTCTTAATTATTTTTCTCCAAAACAGAAATAGTTTTCATGGTTTTGTTATACAAATAATATTATACTCATTAAAATGCAAATAAGTCTTAATAATGGCCTTATATGCTATTTTATGATAATGAAGATGCTGTATACGTGGAGATTTGGTTGCTAATCATTTGTGGCCTTCAGAGTCATCCATTCAGTGGCTGTGGAGAGAGATGTGTGCAGACAGGCAGGGTGCTCCTGAGGGGCAGTGCCTAGGGAGGAGCCTGAGCCCGACAGGTGCTTTACTGGGTCATCCTGCAGAGGTTTCCTATGTCCAGAGGAGAAAATTAAAACGAGAAAATTAAGCAGTTTGTTCAGGAACACTAAGGAAGCAGTGAGGTGAGGTTTGAACCTGTCTGCCATAGCAGAACTATGATGGCGGCACCCTGGCTCTGAGAGTAAGAGCTCTCGCCCAGGATGCCAAACATTTCAGTTCTATATCTGTAGCTCTCAACAGTGAAAACTAGGGCAAGCTTTTCGCCATGATATCTTTCTCTCTACAGTTAGGTGTCTGACCAAGGTGACTGACCTCCACAGGACTCTGCATGTATTACTAGGATAAATGCTTTTTAAACTTGGTAAAGAAAACATCTCTCTAGAACTTGATGCCCCAAGTGAATGATCATTCTTTAATTAAATAGGTATGATTAGAAAAGTTCCTCCTCTCGTTCTGGTAGCCATGTTCATCCTTTACAAAGGTACGCACGCGAAGACAGCATCAGCTCTGTTTGCATAGCGCTCCCCACATCCTGAGACCCCAACAGTCTTCCCAGTGCTAAAGCCAGCCAAGCCTAGGTGTTGGACTTCCTGGATCTCTGTTTCTTATAGTTTCTTCATCTTGTTTCACAGGGACAGAATGCTGATGTTTGAAGAACTTTCAGAGATCTTCTCTGATCATAACAACCATCTCACCAGCCGGGAACTTCTCATGAAGGTGAGGATCCTGGGGAGCCCCTGGTAACAGAGCAGCTTGAAAGTTGCTTCAGCTCCTTCAGCCTCTGGGGAAGCAGAATTTTTATCTTGTACGTAATCTGGGAAACTTGGGAGTGAAATCAAAATCAAAGCCCAGTTGAGCTTTTCTCCTGCTTTTCCTCCTTCCCGCCCACACAACTGACATCAACACCTGGATTCCAATGTGTGTGTGTGTGTTTAACAAGCAGATACCCAGTGCTATAGGTTGTATGGATGAGAGGCCTTGGAGTATCCCTTCCTAGCAGTACAGTTCTTACAATGACAGAGGCCGACCTGCGAGTCCATGTCCTTTTTTGTTTTTCAGTCAGCAATGCTTATTGAGCACCAGATAAGGGGGGGGGGGGAGCTCTTGAGCGTGTGGGGCAGAGGTAGCCTGACTCATTCTACTTCTCTAGAAATGTGTCGAGTGCCTAATGCTTATGAAAGATTGAACTTTTCTTTAGAAATATGAAGGTTGATAACAGCCTCTGTGTCTAGGAGTTCACTAATAGTTGATGATGATGGGCACTATATAATAATCACTTACACAATGACAAATAACTTCATGCACAATCAGTGGTCAGTTAAAGCAGGCCAGTTACCATCAGCACAGTTCTCTACCATCTACATTGGTCATCTTTATAGATAGCTAAGGCCCACAGGTAGATGTAGCCTACCTGTAATTCCCAAGGTCTGCACCTAACATCTAATAGAGCTGAATTGTGACTCCAACTTAAGGACCATCAAGGGCCCAGACCTTGTTTTCCTAATGCCTAGTACAGTGCCTTGCATGAGCATACATCCAGAAGCCATTGTTTGACTGCATAGACTACTGGGCTTGCCATTCACATAACTGTCTTTTTCCTGCTCTGGGTCCTTCTAGGAGCAGCCGAGACAGAGTGGGTGGTTCATGCTGATGTCTGATGAACTGCACACTAACCAAGCATCCATTCCTGGGATTATGTTACTCCTTGTTTCACAGCTTTCTGGATGTGCAGACTTTAAATGGAAACCCATCTGGCTGGAAGGACATGGCTTAGTGACCTCCCAGTCTGCAGCACAGAGCTAGACTAACTGGAGCCGCACACTGAAGTCCCACTAGCCCTGAATCACCCTTCCAAAGGCAGATAAATTGAATTGTGTGCAGCTCAGTGCCTGGTGACAGTCTTCTGGCTGAAACCTTAGAGGCAAGGCTATATCTAGACATTAAAGATCTCATAAACCTTTCTGAAATGGAGACATCCACCTCAGTACTCTAAGTTAAATGTCATATAAGGCTCAAATCCCCATGAACTGAAGAACTTGGCGATGGATTGAGGTGACTGTACATTGTCACGGACGCTGGTTGGAATGCCTTGGGCGGTCTGTGTGTATGTGCAGATCCCTTCCCGTCATCTCTGTTGATCATTACTCATGTGAACTGTGTGGTTCTCAGTCTAACTTCTCAGCACAATTGTAAATAATGAGATCAAGGTACTTAAGTTCTCAAAATAAGCACTAAGGAAGACTCCTGGACCCTGTTTCTAGTGTGTTTCTCCTAGACTGATTTATAGTTGGGTAATCTTGGTTTAAAATGACCTATCTTCTACTTGTGGGTGAATGAAATGTGCTGCTTCTCTAGTACTATGGCCCAGACAACAGAATAATTAGCAAACATTTGTGGTTTTCCTTCTAACTGTTGAGAAAAGGTGTTTTTTTTTTTTTATTTCTTTTCGAAGTCTGTCTTAAATTTATTACATCCTCATAGTTTCTTAAACTTGGAATAATTATGAATCATTGAGTCTATAGATTTCAAAACAACAGGAAAGCAGAATACTACCAAAGTTTGGTTCTCGTACCTCTTGGTAGATGGCAGTCATCCCTGGTGACAGTACTATAAACAGTGTCCTGGCTCTGGTGGCAATGAGTGGGCAGTGGAGCTCCACAGCCTGTTCACGTCAAGGCTCACACCGTGAAGTGCCACCCAAACACTAGTGTCCAGTAGCTTTCAAGCCACAATTTAGCCATCATATCTTAAAATGGAGCCAGCACCCAGTAGACAGCCACCTGAGACCCAAGTCTCTGAGGCCCAGAGCAGCAGAAGGTGGCTGGATCCTGCCAAAGCAGAGATGAAGGAGAAGTGAGACCAAGGGAGAAGGGCAGAGGTGAGCACAGGAGGAACAGGGATGGATGTGAGAGGTCGGAGGAAGCACCGGGAGAAGTTGGAAATTCGTCAACACAGAGATGATTGAAGTCACTTCCAGTAATAAGTCTGTAGGAAAACAAAGTGACTTGGGAAGCAGGAAGAGGAAGCAGGAAAAGTAGCAAGGAGTGTGGCCAGCAAAGGAGGCAGGAGGAAAGGGCCAGAGAGTTGAATCGCAGGAGGCCACGAAAGCTCAGGAAAGCTCAGAGGGCACTGTGGTGGGGTAGCCCTGTAAAGAATTCTGGGCCAGCAGAGGAAATGAATGCTAATTTTGGGTGTGACAAGTGAATGGATTTTCAGTTGATACTCCATTGGGAAGAGCTAGCAACAGGCAGTCACATCTTTCTTTGTCCATTTCCTTTTCTTTGGACAGTGTTTTGAATTTATGGTGTACCCCAGGCTGGCCTTGAACTCATGATCCCCCTGCCTTGACTTCCCAAGTGTACAGATTACAGGAGTGCACTGTGCTTGGTTCACTTGTCAGCTTTGTGTGAGTGCTGCAGCCAGGGATGGAATCTCATTCTCATGAAACTACAGTCATGAAATCAACAAATCTTGCTCCTTGTCTCTGGTCTTTTACTCCCTGCTCATAGGATGGCATCTTTAGTGTTCCTTAAAATCCCTCTGTTGCTTTATGATCCTTAGGTTTTAATTTCTTATAAGTCCCTACTAAGAATTTTAGATAAGCCTGTTGTGGTGGAAACTCCATTTTTAGTCCCAGCACTTGGGAGGCAGAAGCAGGTGACTCTCTGTGTAGCCTGGTCTACATAGCAAGTTCTAGGCTAGCCAGAGCTACACTGTTAAGCTCTGTTTAAAAAAAAAAAAGGAGAAGGAAGAGGAGGAAGAGGAAGAGGAGGAGGAGATGAGGAAGAGGAGAGAAGGAAGAGGAGAATTATTTTAGATAAATGCAAAATAGTTTCTAGCACTTTCCCTCTACCCATAATTGAGGTCTGGAAGAAGTTGTACACTAGGAAAATGTGGGTGCTTGCCTTCATGTCGGGCAGAATTGATTTTTCACTCCAAACTAAGTCTGAAATTATCTGGGAGCTCTTGAAACCACCTGGTGTGGGAAGTGACACATACTAGATGCCTGTCATGTGTCTCCAGGAAAACTGAGGGAATGTCACTAGATGATAGCTCTCTCTTATCTGTGATAGAGACCGCTGAGATGGACTCTGTCCTCAGGGCATGACCCAGCCAGGATCACAGCGGGTTACTGACCAAAGGTGTTTATACCTTAGCATCCATCATTAGTCATAAGCTGACACCCAGAAGGATTCCTTTTGCAATTGCACAGTGATGTAAGGTCATATGCTAAGGTCATGTGATAAACCCCGGAGAAACTGACTAAGGAAAAACTAATACAGAGGTTACACTGAGTTGTGAAATTGCCATCCATTCAAGCAGTTCCTGGAAAATGAGAACTTAACAAGACCCTGAAACCACAAAACTGAAACATTTTATGTTCAGTCAGCAAACCCATGATTAGTTGTACGTCGAAGTTGGGTTCTTGTTCCAGGCAGCAGGCAGGGAGCAGGGGTGGCCATATATCCTCAGGCCTCAAGAGGAAGGGTAGACTTGTCTGAGTTCCAAACCAGGGCGGCATCAGGAGGGCTAAGGGAAACCCACAAATGGTTCACCTTTCATTAACCAAGATGTTCTCCAGCACTGGACCTCCTCGAGCCCTTGCCGTGTGACGGTTTCACTTACCTAAGTAGTACCACACAGTGCCCTTCCTTCAGAGAATGCTGGCACATTCATCCCAGGCCAAGATAAAGAAGTCATAAAATGTGCAGGAAGAAAGCTTCATTTTGAAAATATAAGATTACTTTGCATGAAAACCAAGATGTTCAAAAGAAAAATCTTCCATTTTGGGAATTGTTGACCTTCTGGTGATGGTTGGTTTTCTAGTCAGATTAAGGACTCTGCTTTTACAGAGTTGGCGGTGACTAGGATAACCCCAGACCACCACATGCAGAGTCTACAGCAGGGCCCCTAAGTACGGCCATAACAGGCTGCAGGAGGCCTGCCTGGCATTTTGGGACACAGGAAGAGATTGTATTTTAGAACCCAGATACCCCTTTCCTTCTCTCTAGATCGGTATCCTCCATGACCTTCCTCTGTGCCCTGTTTCTTAGGAAGGAACCTCAAAATTTGCAAACCTGGACAGCAGTGTGAAAGAAAACCAGAAGCGGACCCAGAGGCGCCTGCAGCTGCAGAAGGATATGGTACGTCTGCCACTGTTCTCCAAGAGCCGGCAGGAGAGAGCCCCTGTGTACCTGTCTGGGGCAGCTGGCACAGGGCATCAGAATATTCCTTCTGCAGGGTGCCCACCCTTGTCAGGAGGCTGTTCCATTCTGTGCCTAATCTGTTCTTAACCTGCGAGGTCCTTAGCAGAAGGGTTAGACCAGTGAAAAATGAATACCAAGAGTTACCAATTCAGCAGACAACCAGATGTTGATGGATGAGCATGTGCAGTGGGCATCTCCGTCCCCCTGACACGCACACACACACCGGCTGTTGGAGGAGGAATGTGTGCAGTGGGCATCTCCGTCCCCCTGACACGCACACACCGGCTGTTGATGGAGGGATGTGTGCAGTGGGCATCTCCGTCCCCCTGACACGCACACACACACCGGCTGTTGGAGGAGGAATGTGTGCAGTGGGTATCTCTGTGTCCCCCCCCCCCCCCGGCATCTCCACGCACATTCACGTGCCTGCTGATGCTGTTTTGGTGAGAAGCCTCCTAGGCCTTGCATTCTTCAATTTTGGGGATGTGATGGCCGAGAAAGCGGTGTCTCCTGTCAGGAAGATTTGGTCTTTGTATTTAGAGAACATCACTCCCCTTGTTCCAAGCTCTCTAATCATTGCCCAGTCTCCTTACCATTCTGGGTCGTAACTGGTCTTACTCACGTCTTAGAGAATACCATGTGTCCTTTCTGAAGGCAGGAGCATTATTGTCAGCTGTGTCCCTGTCCATACTTAAATCCCCAACTTTTAGCATAGGGTGTGGGGACAGAAGAGGACATTAGAGTCTAGACAAACAAATGTTCTCATCCTTGCCTGGAGGGGACTTAACTCTCCTTGAGGGGGGATAAAGCACAGCAATGTTTTGAGAGCCAGAGCTCTCCTGTAACCTGAGGCCGCTCCAACTCAAAGTGTTTCAAACTTTTTGGTTGTTCAAAGACAGTTAAAAATAGCTGCTGCCGAGGGCGGGGAGATTATTTTAGTTCAGGATGAGACCTTGCACACACATCGGGAAGGACAAGCCAAACTGCGGCTGGCAGTGAGTTTCTGAAGGACAAAGGCCTGTGTGGTGCGACCTGGCCGAGAACATGGCCCGCCTTGCACCAAGATGCCAGGCCTTGCCGCGGTTCAGATTCTGTGTGTGCCTGCCAGTTTCCCTAAGTGCCTGCACATTTGAGGAGGTGTCCATGTGCCACTCCATCCCCTCAGTTATTTTCCCTGAAGAATGCTTGTGTCTCAGTGGCCTTGTGGAGAACAGAGACTCAAAGGAGATGTGGTGAGGTGAAAGTTAAAAACATCTGCTCACTTCTCCCACTTCACGGTGTCTAAAGTGGTGGAGCAACAGACAATCCTAAGAAAAATGCACACAGACAACCCTGCCAGTTAAAGCCTAGACTTCACTTGGAGTCCACCTGTCTGTTCTAGGATTCAAGTCCAGCACACCAATAGCACGTAGCTGTCATGATGTTCTAGTCACTTCTGGTCCATGGCATCTTCAGAGTCTTGACTTGTTTGTCATGACCTCCAGAGTCATCAAGTCACCTCGGTGTCCCGTAGAATATCTGACAGTCTGGGTTTGTGTTTGTTTGTCTAGTGCTTAAACTAGGTCATACCTGTTTGGGAAGAGTTTCACAGAGATGAGATACCCTCCTTCTTCATTCTTTGAAGGAGTTCTGTGGTGTCAGTGCAGCATCTGCTGTCACACTGATGGAGACTATACCACCCACCATTAATGTGGTTAAAGTAAAGTTTGCCAGATTAACCTGTCTAAAGTCACTGTTCTCTCTGTCTTTCTGATGGTCGGTCATTCATAGTGATGCCCCACACTCTTGGCAGGCTGTACTCCTTCGTTCATCAGGAAATAGTGCTCTCCTCTGAGTGCTGCTGAGGCCGTTGCTGTCCGGGCATCCCAAACAGCTAGGAGTGTCTACACACACCAAAGAGAGCAGCCGCACTGGCCAGAGCCTAAGCACAGTGGACCCCCCCACCCCCCCATGAACACACTGCATGCATGTGCGATCTCCTGGTTGGAGACTTGCTTTTCCTGAATGAAAGTTAGACATTAGGTCATGCAGTTCCTGTCCTGTAAGAGACACTAGTGATTCCAAATTAGTCTCATCCAGCATTTTCTCGGGTGTGTGGGTTGTGAAGCCTTTAACGTTTCAGTGACAGTAAAGGCAGCCCTGCTCTGCTTCCTCTTCAGGGTGTGATGCAGGGCACCGTGCCTTACCTGGGCACCTTCCTGACTGACCTGACCATGCTGGACACTGCCCTGCAGGACTACATTGAGGTGGGTTCTCTGCACTAGTGGAGCCGGGCCTACAGCCTTCTCTTTGGCTGCATGGAGAAGTTTGTTTCTCTTAAGATCTATTGAGAGCCCACAATATACATGGCTGGGTGGTAACAAACCAAACCAAACCAAACACCAGAAGATGCAGAGAAGGTGAGAAGCCCATCCAAAGAGAGCACTGCTCACTAAGTAGCAATGGCTAGGAATGGCGGCGGGTGGGCAGACATGTGGCAACAGGTAAGTGATGTTAGATGATAGAGCACGGTTAGCTCCATGTACACAGACATGACTGCGCTGCCTTTTGAGGGCTGGGGTTTGAGCATTGGCACTACAGATGGATTTAAGGGATAATCCACCCCAGTACTCTGCCTGAATATGCTATGGATGAGGCAGATTAATGAATTTTCAAGGAGGTTCCCCTCATTCCGTTCTATAACAATTATATCACTGCTGCCTGCTTAGGAGTATGTGCCTGGATCCATGTCCTGCCTTCCTTTTGCAATGAAGAAAGAAGTAAAATCCATTCAAACAAGTAAACTGGTAATAGTAGCAATAAAATGTCAATCAGGAAAGGGTTCAATTTGAAAGGAGATTGGAAGGTTATTTATAGGGCTTGACTTCTAACTCGTCTCTGATGTCCTGGTTCAGTTCCTAACGATGGTAAACAAACATAAATCATAGGAACAAACAAAGCAAAACAAAAGCAGCCTGTCTGCACCCATCGCTGGCTCTCCTAGGAAGCCTGCTGTGCGTGTACTGTGGCGACCCATACTTCCAGGGGTTCTTCTGTGTCTCTTCACATCCTCTGCCTCAGCTTATCTCAGGAAACGCTCATCAGGGTTGAGCGAGTGCAGGGAGTGAGCAGAGACTGAGGAGTTAAGTCTACCCTTAAGTCTACCCTTAAGTCTTCGTGATGAAGAATTGAAACTTAATTTCCACCATGCTGGGGAGAAGTGAGTCCCTCTGATAAATCATAGACAGTTTGGCTTCCAGCGTGAGTCAGTGGCCCTCTGTTTTGTTCGGCCGAGGGGAAAAGTGGAGTGGATTTTTTGCCCCTCACTAGCTTGGCAAACCTGTCTGGATTCTGACTCACGGCGCCTTCATCATTGCTGTTGTAGTTGGTTTCAGACATTTTAGGAGATGCTCCACCATAAATAAAGGGACCTTTTTCTCCACGGAAAGGAAGATTGCCTTGCTCCACAGTCACTGTGTTTATAAGATCATTAATAGTTACAACTTTCTTGTCCCTGACCTATTCACTGTGACCAGCAAAGGGTCCCGCAGCTCAGTAGCTTATGTTCTTCCAAACATTTCTTCCAGGGTGGACTGATCAACTTCGAGAAAAGAAGAAGGGTAAGTGCAGCCCTTGCCTGCCCTGTACCATTTATTTCACCTGGGCACGGAAAACTGAAGGAAGTGGAGACAAGTTGTGTTCTTCGGTTTGTTTTTGGAGATGCAGAAAAATAATCCTCACTGAATATGTTTAAATATACGATTACGTTGGCGTGTTCCTACATGCTACTCCACAGGGGCCCTGCAAGCTCTTTCCCCACATCCTCAGTTAAAGATGAGGATGGACGGGACAAAGGACTGGTCCAGAGCAAGCTGGTCACGAGCCAGAGTTCAGACTTGTCCTGCTGCAAAGCTCACTTATAAAGTAAAGGTAGTGTGGAGCTGAGGGCACACCTCAGGGTAGGGCATGTGGCCTAGCACGCATGAGGTCTTGCATTTGATCCCTAATACAGAGACAGGGAGATTTTGAGAGATTTTTTTCCTCGCCACCTCCTCATTGCCTTTTTCACAGCTGCCTTTAGAAATACAGGTTTACTTTATAGTTAGTAACAGTATATTATGCCCAGGAAAACCATTGCTGAGAATATATGTGGAATATTCCTCCACAAAGGAGTATGGGAAACAATTAATACATTAGTTAACTTGTTTTAGTCATTTCATAGCAAATACATATTCCAAAATATCATGTTGTATACACCTTTTGTGTGTGCATGTATCAGGTAAATTAAAAAAAAACAAACAAGTTTACTCAAGTTTCCAAAAGTGAGTGACATGAACAAAGACGACTACTCCTGTGGGTCTGTCTGGGAGAGGGAAGGACATCGTGCCCTTATTAGAAGTAGGTGGTTATTGTTTATAGTTCCTGTCAGTATAGGAACGGCGTTCAGTATCAAACTTGATCTTTCTGTGGATAGAGTAGTTCTACAACCCAGGAGGGAGACAGGCAGATGAGCAGGCTGCCATAATTTATCTATACAAGCCCAATTAGATCAGCAAACAGTCTAGTCTCAGCTTGTGAGGCCAGAGAAACATACAGCAACAAAAGAACGTTGTGAAAACACAGTGCAGAGAAGCCAGCTGTGCTAGGCTCCAAAGCAACAGGATACCAGCGTGAACAGCTGGAGCTTTCTGTCCCTCGTCCACTGAACTTCCTGTGGCATGGTGGTAAATCTCCCATGGTAGCGCTGGGCTGAGGGATGAGACCACTGATTCGAAGGCTGAGGCCCAACGCTGCCACCAGCTCTCTAGTTCCTTCTGTCCCATCCTGTTATGCCCCCACAGTGCACCATTCATGGTCCTTTAACATCAGCACAAGCCTGGATGCTGCCTTCTTCCCCTTTAAGACTAAGAAGTTTGGGGCTGGAGAGATGGCTCAGTGGTTAAGAGCACTGACTGCTCTTCCGGAGGTCCTGAGTTCAATTCCCAGTAACCACGTGGTGGTTCACAACCATCTGTAATGGGATCCCATCCTCTCTTCTGGTGTCTGAAGACAGCTACAATGTACTTACATATATAATAAATAAATAAATAGATCTTTTTAAAAAAAGACTAGGAAGTCAAACATTCACAGAGTTTAAGTATGAAGCCTAAGGCTGTAGTTGATCCTGACTGCTGACATTAGAATGGTACATTGAAATATAAAAAGAGGTCTACATAATTTGGAGCATAATTATGTTTTTGCTTCTCTTGTGAGCTTTAGAAGGTTTCGTTAGATAATGTACTGGAGCAGTAAAACCCAAGGGTTTGGAAAACCTGAACATTGAGCTTCATGAGACCCTGGACCGGTCAGCCCCTAGACAGTCAGCCCCACCAGAGTGGATTTATTAAGGGGAAAGAATTTGAGAAGCTACAATGGGAGCTGTGAGCTTTGAATAATTTCTCTTCTTTTGAAAATAAGACATAGAAGTAATTTTTTTTACATATTTCATAATAATCTATTTAAAAGAAAAAAAATCCCAAGAATGGAAACAGGAAGGAAAGTGCCATTATGTATTGAGTTGGTAACTAGCCAGCTTCTTTGGATGGCTTGTTTTATCTTTATGAAAATAAAGATAAAGAGAAGAGAAGATTTAGAACCAAAACATACGAGGACTTAAGGAGTCCAAGTTGATGCATGTGCACATTTTAAATTTTATTTTTGTTTGTGCTGGGAATTAAAACCAGGCACTGTGTGTACACCAGGCATGCACTCTATCACTGAACTGTATCCCACATCCCACCCCTGAGGTAGAACTTTTAAGATTTACTCATTTACTCTCTCAGGCAGCCAGATTGCAGCGTCCTCTTCAGTGGCTTTCTCCATGCGTTACCTTTAGAGTGTTAGAGCTCCATGCTGAGAACGTTTACATTTGTGTCACCATATTATTCAGTCTCCGTCTGGGTTTCTGTCTACTTCAGGAATTTGAGGTGATTGCCCAGATAAAGCTCCTACAGTCTGCTTGCAACAGCTACTGCATGAGCCCAGACCAGAAGTTCATCCAGTGGTTCCAGAGGCAGCAGCTTCTAACAGAGGAGGAGAGGTAGGCTGACCAGTCTGTCACTTGTCGGGCAACCGTGGTCCTGGCAAGAGGCATGTAGTGGCCGGGACCTTCCTGTGTCATCTGTTGGGCAGCTCTTAGGCAGCTGTTGTAGGGTTCTGGTCCTTGCTTTTCAGAGGGAAACTGATGGCAGGACTAGAGGGTGGGTTTTAGGTCTGGCCCCCGCCACTTACCCCTGAAATCTAGAATAAGTCTTTAATTCTTCCCCGTCTGCAGGGTGCCTGTGTGTAGAATGTTTGTTCTAAGGTGATATTCTGGGAAGCCCTATTAGAACGATAACCATGCTCCTCCTCATCACCACCCCTGCCCTTGTCCCAGCTCATAGTGCGAGCTGTCAGGGAGAGAGGAGCAGGAATCGGGAGGGGTGGAAGAGGAAAAAAGAGATCTCATGAGAGATTGAATTAGGAGAGTAAAGTGCTGTGAACCTGTGGGCAGGAGCAGGTCACTGACCAGGAAGTGGCGGGGCATGGGGAAGACTGACAGATAGTACCAAGTAGGCTGGGCTGGGGAGGGAGATATCACCACAAGAGCTGGAGAAGAACATTCCAGAGAGACCAAGATAGGAACATGGGTAAAGGCCTGGGGTCCTGACAGCCAGGGTGTTTGGAGACCAGGGATGCCTCTGGTGTGGGTGGGGCCCGCAACACAGCTTTTAAAATACTGGCTGATATGCAAAGAAGGGCACACGGATTCTAGTGCTCTGACTACTGGCCCAGTGGATGACCTTTCCTCTGGTCTGGTGGCTGTCAGATTAGTCTGTAGGCCATATGTGGCCCGCTGCTGTTTTCACATTTTAAGTAGCAGAAGGGAAAAAAAAAAAAAAGAATATGGCATGAAAAGTAGTCGTTTGAAATTCAAGTTCCAGGATTCATAAATAACACTTTAATGGAATATAGCCCACTCATTTACATCTATGGCTGCTCTCGTGTGTTAGAGACAGACCATATGGCCCACAGCCTAAAATACTTACTATCTGGTCTGATTCAGAGAAAGTCTGCTGATCCCTGAGGTAGACCTGAGCTTTTCTGTGAAGATTTATAATAAGGAAGAGTGAAATGAATGACAAATAAGTATCTGGGAGACCTGGGGACTTTGAGGGGTACCATAGCTAGTCAGGACAGGTCGGCCTGGCTACGCTGTAGCTTTGAGGAACTGGAATGCTGGGTGTCATGACCTACCTAGCTACAGCCTCAGGCCCTCACAGGAAACATCCCAAGCAGAAGCTCCTCTTGTGTGCGTATCAGTTAGCATTTGCCTGGCATATTAATACCTGGAGTAGGGCTATTTTTAATTGAGGCAGTTTTGGCCATTAAAGATAATGTCTGTAATTATATTTATATATTTTTATAACTAGTATAATTCATATGTCTGTTCACCAAAGTTTAGATATTTTATAAAAACACCTTCCTTGGTTTTTCTAACATAATGTGTACATAAACACAATCACATAGGAAGGAAGAAGCAGAAAGGAAGGGCGGTGTGATTCATAGAGGGTGATTCTCACACACACACACGCACACACACACACACACACACACACACCCCGCCTTAGGGTGGGATGAGGATGATCCAGGGGCAGACTGCTGTCAGCTTCAGCTCTTGCTAGTGTCACACGTCCTTGTGTTGAAGCCTGCAGAACTGGACAGGCTCTATCCATCTGCCTATGAAGAGAGGAGTTGGGGGAGGGGAGGCGTGAGGTGTAAGTTTATCCAATGTGGCCATCAGCAAGCTAGGTGTCTGTTAGGACACCACAGTTCACAGCTTTGGCTATGAAGAACCTTCCTCTAAATCCAGTATTCCAATAAATCCCTTGAGTTGGGAATCTGTTTTGTGCTTGAATATGACCTCAGACCTCCCTGTCTTTCTCAGCTATGCCCTCTCCTGTGAGATCGAAGCCGCTGCTGACGCCAGCACCACTTCCCCTAAGCCTCGGAAGAGCATGGTGAAGAGACTGAGCCTGTGAGTCCCCCGTCGGGGTCCTGTCAGAGGGCGGAGAGAACTGTGTGTTCAGCAGCTCCTAATGCTCACCTAAAGGGTGCATTTTCTGTCCTGAGCTCCAAGGCACATTAGATTCATGCATTCCTCTCCTGGGCGCTCCAGCGTGGTTTTACAGTCATCTGATCACCCTCTTGTCTCGACAGTTCATTCTCCACCAAACAGCCGGGTGATCCATTGAACAATAGATTATGTCACTTTAAAAAACACCCAAGGTTTTATTTTGAAGTAAGGTCTTTATTTTGAACTCTAGGTCCTAGTTTACTAGGCCTTATGGGACCTGCTCCCAACCCTTCCTGGCTTACGGCAGTTGCTCTGGTTCACCAAGACTCACTACACCAGCCATAAAGCACACCAGGCTGTTACCTGCTCAGGGCCTTCACACCAGCCCTCCTATGGCTGGAAGTGGTCTTTTCTCCTGACCAGCTTTTTTCAGATGTTGACCAGAATATTTTCTCCTAAGAGCTCTTCTGGTGGTGCGCGCTCCTCTGGTCATTCTCATCCTGTCAGCTGTTTTTCCCATAGCATTAACTTCTCCACCATGCTGTATACTGCCTGTGTCTGTATAGAATGTCAGCTCCATGGAGAGGAACTTTGGTTTTATTTGTTTATCTGTTCACAGGACCCAAATGCTACTTCACACACAGTGATTAGTGAGTATGTTTAGAGTGGATATGTTGAGCCAAAAGCCAAAGCTGTTATAAGAGCAAATGCATATGCTTATAAAATCAACAACATGATCTAGGAAAGTTTCTATAATTAGCTCTGATCAGAACCCAGGAAACCGAAGTATGGAAACAGTATCATGTGCTTATAATGGGAGGTCCAAATGCAGACTCAGCTTCGGCTCAGAGTTGACTTCACGGAAGTGTTACCACACGGTGAAATTACATTCTAAAGGAAGACAGAGGTGGAAGGGTTAAGGGAGAGGAGAAAGGGAATAAAAAGGTGCTCATGTGATCCAGGCTTGGACTGTACCAGTTTCTGTAGCAGGAGCTTGAGAGGACCTACCCTGCTCCCTCAAGCTGATCGTTAGAATCCAAGGAATCAGAGAAGGCAGGTGTTAACTCTAGAAGCTTCTCTCTCACGTGGATCCCTTCACTTACAAACTTGAGATCGATCTTTCGGGTGACTTTACTGCACTGGCTAGGGGCAAACAAGGACTGTCCTTAGGGCCTACTGGACAGTTCTCCCTGGTCAAGTAGCCCACCTCAACATTTCCCAGGCACACCAGTTAGCTGCCTGCAGACATCTCGGTTATGTTCGTGATGTGAGTGCAATGCTTCCTGGATCAGTGAGCTGTTGTGGCTCAGCAGTTCTAGAATCTTCTCACACCCTTTTCCATCCTCAGTGTCTCCTGGCTGTCCTCACACACATGTGCAGGTCTTTCTGTGTGCTCATTACACCTCTTAACCTCTGTTTCCATAGCTTCATGGCCCTCAGGTCCCTCGTGCATAGACAAAATTTATTCTGTACAAATTCAGGCCAGGACAGACAGACTTCCCTGTTGTCTCCTGTGTCTGTGGGAAGATACTCTTCTAGCCTATCTCCTTACCGAGGGTAAAGCTCTTGGAGTGCCTGGCTTCATAAACGAGAAGAGATGCTATCAACCTTACTTTAGTGAGCAGAACCCTCATTTCAGTATGTATGTGTTAAATCTGTGATCAGTTCATACCGCATGCATGTACGGAAGTATCAAACGGAACCCCACATTATGTGTAATTACATGGTTAGTACTTTCTAAAACAACGATTGTTTTGCCAACATTCATACGCTCTGTTTCCCAACCAGAGCAGCTGCAGAAATAGCTCATCAGCTTCCGACTTTCAGTTCCCTTCTCTCTGTAAGGCCTGGCCTTACAGAAGGGATTTCCCTTACATCTTACCAGCTCAGCTCAAAAGAGGTTTTACTATTTCTTACCTAGTTTTTTTATGGAGAAGGACTTGGGTTACGTTAGTTTGCAGGATGGCCTGAAGCAGAAGTGTTCTTCCTCGGCTGCTTCTCCTGAACACACACACCTTTCCAGTGTCACAAAGCGCAAAGTTCATTTTAGGCTGCGAAGCAATAAGGGGTGGGTGTGGATATTCTGACCCTGTCACAGTGATCCATTGACTGCTAAAAGATGGAGGACCAATGACTTAGGAAGATTCTGGCTGCATCAGTTAAACGGCCTATAGAAACATTATAGTACTGTGTTTTGTTTTAATTTACAATAGACATGATTGAAAACGTTAAGGGCACAGTCGGCATACACTGTTTAGTCAGTCCTGGGTTCTGGGTTTGTAACAGCCTGGATATTTGGCGTTCTGTCTCCTGCAGACTGTTTCTGGGGTCTGACCTCATCCCCGGGAGCACCCCCACCAAAGAGCAGCCCAAGTCCACAGCCAGTGGGAGCTCTGGGGAGAGTATGGACTCAGTCAGCGTGTCATCCTGTGAGTCAAACCACTCAGAGGCCGAGGAGGGCTCCACCACACCCATGGACACACCAGATGAGCCTCAGAAGAAGGTAATGCTACCCTTTCCCAGAATCCTCATTCCTGTCACAGCCCCCAGCGTGCTGCTTCTCACATGAAGGATGGATGTCTGTGTTCAGTTTTCAGTACCTCAGAACCAGAGTTTCTTCTGGAAACCCATTCCTCAGAGGAAGAGATAGGAAGCACTGAGGAACTTGGCATATTCATTAGTCCCTGGAAGCATTGTGTGCCCGTATCTAAGTGCACTGAAGGGTTATGGCCATGAAATATGTGGACTTTACTCAAGAGATGCAGGACTCCCTGAGCAGGAACAAAATGTGAGAACTGGAAGCATGGATGCTTTGTGAGGCCGTGCGCTGTCCTACCCACACTTGGCTCACAGTGCATCGCCCAGGAAAGCACTCTAAACTCAGTGATGTAGAACAACCTCCATGTTTCTTGGGAACTGGCTACTTTGGGCTTGGCCCTACACCACAGTTTTACCCCAAGCTTGCTTCAGGTATCTGTCACTTATTTATCTGGAGCAGTGGGCTTTCCAGAACATCCTTTTAGCATTCTGAAATGTATGAAGAAGAGGGGAAGAAGCCCCGCCCCGGAAGGACCCACAGGGAGAGCCTCTTCTTGGTCATACCTACTAACATTCCACTGCCTAAAGCAGTCATGTGGTCCAGTCCAGCATAAATAACTGAATCTGGGAGATACGATCTGGCTTCAGTGGGAGGAACCAGGAAACAAATCACAGAGCAGGGGGCGCAGTTTGCAGCGGGGTGAGGGTTTGATAATGGTGACCCAGTGTACTACAGCGGAAATAGATGGCAAGCCCTACCCACTGATAGTGGGATCCTCAACCAGTCCATTCCTCATGGCTGCACAAATAAATAAGAGAAAATATCTCCTTTAGTCTCCTTCCTGGTCAAGGAGCTTGCTCAGAGAGGTCAGCTCTGCCGTAACCAGAACCCCAGCATTCGAGGAGAGATTTGGCCACCAGACTTGTTCATTTGTCATTTCTTCTGGCCTCTTAGTTTAGGCTCACACCAGTGAGGAGTATAGGTGACAGGCCCTACATCCTCTGCCCTGTAGGGACCACTTGTGTTGCTTTGCATGCTGTCCTCAGCAGTAATGCCAGTCTGAGACCCTTCAAGTGCCCCCAACTTTTAATTTGAGGTGTATTTTAGGACTCACCAGGTAGAGAAGACCCAGCTGCCCTCACATTCCTCTCTTTTTTGCCACTGATAGAGCAATATGGTCTTCCATATTTTATAAGTTGAAGGAAAAAGGCTGCAGACAGCTAACATCTGGATATTACCTCAGAAATCGTATTTCCTAAAAAAAGAAACCTGGTTTATTGCCATTCTCCATGAGTTGACATCAGTTGGATCTTAATCCAGAGGGAGATGGCTCAGTGATGAAGTACTTGTCACACAAATATTAAGTCCCTGAGTTAGAGTCTTCCAAAGCACAGAACGTCAGACAGGTATACCCACCTGGGATCCCAGAACTACTGCAGAAAGATTGGAGGCAGAGACAGGAGCCTCTCAGAAGCTCCCAGGTCAGTTGGCCTGGTGTATGTACAAAATGATGACCAACCTGTCTCTGGAAAGGCAGAAGGCTGCAACTGTCACCTGAGGTTATACTCTCACCTCTACATGTGTGTACCCTGACATATATATATATATATATATATATATATATATCCTCTCACAAAATAAACACACACACACACACACACACACATCTCTTTCACACACTGAGATTTTAACACACATTTCTGAAAATCTTGACTGAGGTCTCACTTGTCCACTTTTTCACAGGGTCTGATGTTCAATGGATCCCATAATCTGGGGTCATACAGAAGTGGCCATGGCTGTGCTACCCACACACCTTTCTGTTCCTGTCTGGGAAGAGGGTAGAGTCACTCAGTCTATTGGTGCAGGGGTAGAGTAAGACCATGTTACCCTTATGAAACCGTGAAGATTCAGGCCGGGGACGTAGCTCACTGGTAGAGTGTAACCAGCATGCACACAGCTGTGGGCTCTGTGCCCAGCAGCACACGCACACACATGCACGGTGTCTTTGAAATCATGCACGTGCTGCTGTTGTCACAACTGTCCTTTGTCTGACTAATTTCTCTCATAGGTTATGTCTATATATTTTTACATGAATCTTTCCCAGAGCCAGGTTTCTACAGACGTAAAGATGAGTGTGTGACATGGGTACGTGTAGTTTCTATGCTGCAAGATCCCTGCGTATTTCCCAGGAAATCTCACCATTCTGCAAGGCACCTAGCTGGTTATCTTCCACAGTCCTAACCTGGGGTCCTGTGAGAACTCCTCCCTACAGCCTCCATGGCTCTCTCTTGCTCTCCCACGTGAGGGTGTTTTATTTAAAAATAAAGTGTAATTTGCAGTCCTCTTTCTTCATGCTTCTTATCATCACGTATAAACAGTTACTTCTGTGATTGCTCCCTGCACTTAAATTCTTAAGAGGAGCGTGGGGGCCCATCAGACACTCTCTCTATAGCGCATGTGAGCTCACCATCCTAATTTGCTATCACCTCAGCTATAAATGCTCTTAGGATCATGGAGAGCCCAAGGGGAAAAGGAAGGTGAAAGTGAAAAGCTTCAAGCAGCATTTGGAGAACAGACCTTCCTGGCTGATAGACTTGCAGGCAGGAGAGTGCTGTTAAAATTATCCACTCTGAGTAAGCACTCAAGCTGAGTCACTCGGGAGCAGAAGAATTCCAAACAGCAGCAGCAGCACATGACTAAACAATGCCACTGAAATCCCACTGCAGGCACATTACATATTACATATTAGAGTTGGCATTGTAGTTCACTGGCCAAAATAGAACACCCGTGCTGTGGAGTAGCCCTTAACAGAGGATGTCCTAGGAAGAAGCAGCCCTGAGAAATCACAGATAACATAGTCCCTATTTGTTTAAGAAGCCACATTATCAGAAAGCTAGATTCCTTAGTCAGTTTCTGTGGAATGGCAGATATATATATATATATATATATATATATATATATATATGGTTAATAATGAGTTTTAATGACTTCTAGAATAATTTATAGGATATAATAATCCTATAATACAATTCAGCTTAACTCATTCTGAATATTACACGCACATGCGCGCGCGCACACACACTTTTCTATAATGATTGATGTTTAAATGGTTCAGTTTAATGGTTTTGTGTCAGGAATACATCCTGGTGAGTTTTAAGCATCTCCTTTTCTGGTTACTAACATTGGTTGAATTATAATTATTCATTCACTCAGAGAAGCACATTACTACAGCCATACATCTCTCGAATGGCCTTGATGTAGCTTGTGAAGGTATATGTCACTGGTCCTGGTCTTACCAGCAATGTGGAAAGTGGTGGAGTTGCTCAAAGGCTGTGTCTTTGAGGCAGGTGCCTTGATTCTGCTGAATCACTGCCCGGCATTATTATGATGCTGGGTTTGGGTGCCCCTCCCTCCCTTGCCCTGCCAGACAGCTGTGACCTAAGTGAGAACGATGAATGAAAGCTCATTAGCAGTGTCTCAGTACTAAAGGCATCAAGGCTCTGGCACAAATTAGCTAACTCGTCATGGCTGCACATCAGTTGGTGGTTGCTGTGCACTTGCTGTGTGAACACAGCAAAGAGATGCAGTACTCTGGTCCTGGTAGTCGTGTGCCTGGGTGGATAGACCTGGGGTCCAGTGTTCTCTCTGGGCCTCCTGCTTCTCTATTTGACAAAGGGGTCAGGTGATCTCTGAGGCCCTCCCAGCAGAACTACACAAGCAGTTGTAATTATACTAGATGCTTCCAAACATGAAGACATTTATCTCCTACTACAAAACTGAATGTGAGGGAGGCAGGACAGAATGTTCTCCATGGCCACACTGAGAAGGGTTGGTGGTGGGAATCAGTGAGCTCTTACAAAGAACGCGTCCCAGCATCCGTAAGCTCAGCCTATCGGGTGTGTTAGTCTGGTATCTGCCGCCATCTCCTGGTTAGCCTTCGCATGGACACACACCGAGTCTCTGTGTGTGGAGAGACCCAGGGCATATTGAGGAGGAGGAAATAACTAGAGTTGACCAGTCTCTGTATCTACTTCTGTTTTGAAACTCAAAACATATTTGGTCCAGGCTCTGATGGTTTCGTTTTCTCTGGGCATGTGCTGACTCTTCCAGCTCTCTGAGTCCTCCTCCTCCTGCTCCTCCATCCATTCCATGGACACGAATTCCTCAGGGATGTCGTCCCTCATCAACCCGCTGTCCTCTCCTCCAGCCTGCAACAACAACCCTAAAATGCACAAGCGCTCTGTCTCCGTGACGTCCATTACCTCCACAGTGCTGCCTCCTGTTTACAATCAGCAGAACGAAGACACCTGCATCATCCGCATCAGCGTAGAGGACAACAACGGCAACATGTACAAGAGCATCATGGTAAGGGGCCGTCCTGCCTGGGCGGGTCTGTCGGCTGTGCAGACCAACACCCGTGATACACAGTTATCATAGCTGTCCGCACATGCACACAAACCCAGCATGAAGAGTAGCAATGCCTTCCTGGGCGCAGGTTAATGGTAAGATTATCTAAGGCACAGGTACGTACGGAATATAGTTTTGAGATCTTAAGAGTTGTTGAAACCTATTCATGGAGGTTGGGGTCCTGTTCCATGATGCTCAGTGTGGGTAACCATGGGACAGTAGTCCAGGGCAGAGGCTTTAGCTTCACACGCCTTCTTGGAACTCTTCCTACGATTGCACTGACTTCTAAATTAACACGCCTTCTCCGTAGTGTAGTTCCTGGTGACTAAGTTTTCTCCCTTAGCCATCTAGACCAAGCTGAGTTTGAGTAGGCAAGTAGCTGTACTTCATCAGTTAATGGAATTGAGTTTTATGTGCTTCTTACAAAACTTCATTAAACTAGAAAAATTCCAAAGCTCCTTTTGATGATGGTTGTCTTTCTGGAATACATACACGGCCTCTCATGGTGATAACCTTAGCTGTGTAAGGACTTGTGTTAGGCGATTAAATTCCTTAGTCAGCAGGGCCTCTCATACACACACTCATGTGCACATGTGCACACAGAGTTGGGGGTTGGGGAGACAGACAGACAGAGAGAGAGAGAGAGAGAGAGAGAGAGAGAGAGAGAGAGAGAGAGAAATCTTCTCTGTAGTAAAATCTATAGTAAATTTCATGTCTTCATTTGCCCGAGAGCTGAGGCCGAGGTGTGCCATAGGTGGGGTGAAGCCATTGCCTTTTAGCCTTTGTTGAGCCATTCATTGACTACAGTAATTATTGAGGATGTGTTGTTACTAGTTATTGCCCTGGGCTTTGTGGAGAGGGAGATGAGTAAGACTCATTGATCTTTGAAGAACTTGGAACAGAAGAGAGAGGTCATATTCTAAATGATATTCTAACAGAAGCCAGAGCAGATTGAAAATGGTCTGCTGGCCCCCCGGGGGACTTTGTGTTAATTGTACAGGCAGTAAGGTCTCACTGAAGGCATCATGTTAAGGAATGATCGCCTCGTGGAGCCTTGGGAGGGAGGGAGCATTGCGGGTGGGAGGCAACCAAGGAAGCTGCTCCCATCTTCATGCAGAGGGTGATAAGGGCTGGAATGAGGATCCAGGGCTAAAGCTGATACAGAAAGTGTCCTACAAGGCATTACTGTAAGAGCCATTCATCCTGTTAGCAGCCTTCTGGTAACTGTTGTGGAGGGTAAGGAAGAGGGAGGACCCAGGGCCATCTGGTGGCCCGTGACTGGTGAAATTACTAGAGGAGGAGGTTTTGGGGTCTTTAAATTGGGACATCCGAATGACACTGTTGATAGATTGCCAGAAGCATGGGTGGTGCAGAGTTGGTGTTGGAGACCAATAGTACATGTCTTTCAGTCCCACTGAGTGGGAATGAGTGTGGGATGAGGCCCAGTTCAACTAGCATTAAGGGAGTAGCTAACGAAGGTACAGTAGAGGAACAGCAGCCCGCGGGAGCCCAAGGCCCACGGGAGCAGTTATGTTTTTGGCACGCTTTAGTCATATGCTTCTGTTATATATGCTAATCCGAGAGTTAGGGGCCACCTATGTGGCCACAATGTTTGGAATCAGGGTACAAATGTATGCACCCAGCAGTTAATGCCATGGATGTGTGCTCTGCTCTGTCAGGAGAAAACAGTACATGTAGGAGACATCTTGGATCAAATTCACTGTCCTGGTGCTAGGTGGATACAAATAGATGAGTCCCTAGAGTATTCCTTCCTTGGTATAGGGACTGCCTTTGGGAGAACGGTCCCTGTCACCGTCCCTCCCTGGGATCCTTTATGTTGCACAGGGTGAGATCTGGAGCCATCCCTGCTGTTAACGCTAATTTTAACTATTAGTTCTTCTGTGTAGCTTTCGTGCCACAAAATAATAAACACCCGAGGAAAGCCCTTGGCCACGGCCAGTGTTTTGTAAGCTGGTTTTCTCACTGAGGAGGATGGCTTGATTTCTAAACTGAAATCTTATCTGTCTTAGCTTAACATTTACCCACAAGCAGCCTTCCCCCTTCAGCAGTACACTACCAGTCTACTTTGATTCTGCTTGGAGATAATTCCCTTTATATTATCAAAACATAGTTTCCTCCTTTAAAATTTTGTGTGCACCAGTTCCTTCCTTGTAAGTATGTAAGCCAGTGTTTTAGCATTAGCTGAATCCTCACAGCCCTAATTGCTGTCTATTGCTCACAAACACCAGGTCAGAGGGCACCTCGGCCCTGAGGAAATCAAGCTCTGTGTATACGCACATGCGTGTGTGTGTGTGTGTGTGTGTGTGTGTGTGCGCGCGCGTGTGTGTGTGCGTGTGTGTGTGCGTGTGTGTGTGTGTGTGTGTGTGTGTGTGTGTGTGTGTGTGTGCGTGCTCCCATGCACGCATGCACCGAGCTCCACCAATATGCTCCTAGCGAGAACAGATTTTCTTTTAAATATGCACAGGCTGAGTCTCCCTTCACTTCTTTAGCCTTTGGAGTCGCCACTGAGGATTCGGCACACAGATGTTCTCACGTCACCTGAGCTTCTGCTCAAATCAACCAGCAGGCAGAGATGAAGAAAAGGAAACCAGACTTGAGGATGAACAGAGCGTTTCTGCTTTAATCAGAAGCTGATTTTTATGGATGTGTGATTTACACACAGTTATGAATCTTACTGTTCAGTTCTTTGAGTTTTAAAAGTCTGTGTATATATTGTCTATCGACCACCTCAAACCAAGTGAAGCCACGACGCCCCACGACCTCCACCAGTCTGTTCCCTTTAAGCTTGAGGCTGGTTTTCTGATGCCACAGACACAGGGTTTCTGATTGATGCCATTTCTTTTACTCAGTGTACTTGTGAGTCTTCTCCTCTGTAGCAGGTATTAATTCTTAGTCTGTTCTCCGTTAGTGGCTCAGAAGTTTGTGGACATAGGTTTTCATTTTTTTTTTTTTAAAGCAAAGGTCTCTTGTCCTTTTTTTGCAGTGTCAGTGGGCAGAATTATATCCATTTCTTTCTATTAGTTGTCAACTAGGGTCATAGCATTGGGCTGGCATGTGAAGATCGGATTGGCCCAGGGCTCAGAGTGCCTTACGTTGTTCACAGTTCATGTATATTCTCTTATTACTTGGGTAGGGTGATAGGTAATATGTTTTCCCCATCTTAGTGGGGGTGGGGGCGCTGTGATCACCACCCGCCATCTTTACCCTACTCAGACAGACACAGCACTAGCACTCAGGAGTCCTGGCTCTCTGTCCTGTTCTTACGCCACCTGCTCCATCCTTCCCAGAGACCCACAGACAGCAAAGGTCAGGAGCTTAGGAAACACGAGCCAAGTTACAGATGTGTTTGCTGTCTCTGCAGTTGACGAGCCAAGATAAGACCCCTGCTGTGATCCAGAGAGCGATGTCAAAGCACAATCTGGAGTCGGACCCAGCTGAGGAGTATGAACTGGTACAAGTCATCTCGGAGGACAAAGGTGGGCGCACTCTCCACATATGGCAGGGGCCAGCCGCACCCGCACTCTGCTTAGTTGCTGACAGCAGAAAGGGCTGGAATGCCTTTCTTTTCATTGGCTCCTAGTGGTGATGGGGGCGTATGCACATGTCTGTCTGAGTGCACAGGTGTGTGTGCGCACACACCTCACCAGAACAGTACAAAATGTGTCTGTTCTCTCTGAGCCTGGAGCAAGGCTGTGGCCAGCAAGCCCAGGCAGTCCTGATAGGGAGTTCTCATGCCTACATAGCAAGTGCTCTCACCCACTGCCCCGCCTCTCGTGCCCCCTGGTGGTGACTTTAGGTGTGCTGGGGTGACACCTTATCAAGTGTTTGAAGCTGCTGCCCCATCCCAACTCTGTTTGCTGTTGTTTCTGGGCTTTTCTGTAGAATTCCTCTTGCCCACTGTTTGTGTTCCCCACGAGAAGTGCATCTTCATGTGCACTGTCTGTGTGACACCAGTGAAAAGCAGATGGAACCTGTTGGGTCTTGGCAGGTCCTCACACACATCCTTGACATTGTAAGTCTCTGTCCTGTCAGACCCGGAAGCACTCATGTCACAATTTCAGAGTTTTGGGTCTTGTTGTTGTTTGTTTTGGTTTTGGTTTTTAATTCTGGAACTAGAGTTACAGATGGCTGTTGGTGTCGGGACTCGAACCCTGGTGTTCTTCAACCTTCAGCCATCTCTCCAGCTTCAAATCTAGCTATTTTATTTTATTTTTAAGTGTAGTTCAGGTCCTGGTGCCTGTAAAGTAAGCACTTTTCAGGTGGAGCCATCCCAGCTCTCAGTTAGAATACCTAAATGCAGTTGCAGTTAAAAAGGTAAGTCCCCAAAGTGGCCTGCTAGACTGTACCATGTCTGCAGTGTAGAGCAAGGGGAGGCCAGTGGGTCTGCAGCCCCAGCGGCTCAAAGAGGGAGACCTGGGCTCAGCTGTGACAAATGCCTTGCCAGCCATAGTCCTTAACCAGCTCTCTGGAGACAAAGCCCCTCTGGTCCCCCATACAGCACAGGGCAATTATGAAATCACCATAAATAATGTCCAGAAAGAGCTTTGCAGAAATGCCAACCGCAGTACAGATGGGAGTGCAGTTAACTGTGGCCCCAGAATAGGTGAGCAGGAGTGAGAAGACTCTTTGGGGTGTTAGTCCTTGGGGCACACGTGGACACCATGTGGTGGTTTTAGAGAGCCTGTTCACCTTAGAATAGC